>NC_062216.1:84030644-84085644 GCF_902686445.1 Sciurus carolinensis
TCACAGATGGAATAAATGAGCCATGATTCCCTGAGGACCAGGAAACTCCACTTCTAAAATGATCCGGTGACTGATGCCTGAAATAGGGTGCCCAGATGACCAGAGAGCAGGCTCAAAAAGGCTTAGAAAAGCCAAGACACACCTTAATCAATTGGGGAACTATCCAGTTTGAGAAATGAAAATGATGGCCTGTAAGAACGGGCATAGCTGAACACAGATGTGCTTTATAACAGATGTGCTGAAAAGAGCAATGGACACACGAGTCAGTTAGAACTAAAAATCCCCTTTTTTGCATTCAACAATTCAGCAGCAAGACATTGCATGTTTGAGACATGCAGACTTCTTTTTCCTTTGGATGTAACATCTATGCTGTACCAGAAAACACAGATTCTTTAGATACAGTTAGAAGAATCAATTAAGCATTTTAATTATTTAGAATTCTGATAAAACCCAAAGAATACAATATGCTAGATAAAAGTCATCTTAATGAGTTCTAAGCTGTTTGTTTGTCTTCCTTTAGGGCAGAAGACAGCAGCTGGGTAAATAGTTCAATGAAACATGGCCACACACTATGCCCTCTCCCACTATCTACCCTTTATTATTCCCTAGCACTGTTCTACTTTCCAGAGAGCAGGTAACTAGTGCAATCAAGTCCCCTGATACATCTAAAAAATCTGTCTGCCCCAGGTTCCCCATAGTCTAGTCAGTGTTTTGTGTGGTATGCCTCGTTTCCAGTAACCCAGTTAAATCTGAGGTTTGTTGAGGGGTAGGCAATCTACATAGCCACTTTATGCACTTATGTTTTGGGGTTGCTCTTTTTCTTATATCTTAATAATGATCTTGGATTTTAAAAACAAATGAATTAGTACATTTTTGTAATGTTTTTTCCCTTAAATAATAAGATTGCTCACTACTAGTTACTAGATTAAGTACTTACAAGTTAAATGCTCCAGATGTTTAAATGTGGCTAAAAATGTCCATTTTTCTTGACTGCACATAGACAACCAGAGGATGAAAATAATTTTATTTTCTATATATATTAAAATGATATATAATGCACAAGCATATGTGTTTATATACTATGACCACATATAGGAATCGTTTCTAAACATATTAACAAGTATATTTACCTAGGAACTGAAGCATTAACTTATATTTTTAATTTCCCTTCTTAACTCAATAAAAGTCTATTTCATATCTACTTGCACAGACATTGTACTGGGTATTAGGTGGGATGTGAACGAGTGCAAGCAAATGAATCCTGATCACAAAGGCCAGAGACTTGAAATGAAAACACAAAAACAACCAAGCTTAGAGAAACTAGAAAAAAAAAAAAACATTTAAAATAGCAATAATTTCACAATTACATGCCATCATTTGATTGCAAAATTGGTAAAAGAATGAGAATTAATAGAACACTCAGAATGGAGTGATATTTAAATGGTGAGATTTCTTGGAAGAGGTGAGATTGACGTAGAGTATGTAAAATAGATAAATGAAAAAGCAAACAGTGTTCATTGGTGACCTTGTCTTTATGGTGCTGATAATTCACTCATTATTTGTGTTAGTTATATGTCCACTGTGAAAGCAATGGAATATACATATTAACCAGACTGACAGCATCATAGGGTTATTTTCCAATGTTTGCTTCTGCAGTAATAATAACCATTTATGGAATCTTTACTATGTGCCAGGCACCGTGTTTAATGCTTTACACTCTCGATTATTAAATCCTTAGATAAGTCTACAGGGTAGGTACCATTATCTCTGGCATATAGATTAGGAACAGAAGCTTAAAGAGGTTGCTCAAGGTCAGACTACTGTGAAGTGGTACATGGCTGAGCTCCTATTGATTGAAATTCAGGTCTGTTTTGCTCAAAAGCTCTTACCCTTGTCCTCAGGCCATCCAGCATTTCTGGATCTTCACGGCAGGCACCGGCTCCTATCCCTAACTCAAACACACTCTCGACATGTAGGTGGTAGGTTTTAATTACTCTGTCCCTTTTCCTCATTTATTGATCAGTTTGGCAATCACTAATTGAGTGCTTATTTTGTGCTAAATGCTGTAAACAAAGCTGGTGAAGATAATAAATATCCCTCTCTCTAATTCAGGTCCTCAAACTTACCAGGATTCTTCCTTCCGCAGAAACTTGTCAAATGCTCTTGTCTCTTCCTGGTATGTTTTTCCCTGCTCTTTATATACATTGCGTATATAAATACCTGTTTTCTATTAAAGGTAGAACTCGATAATTGCTATAGATGTATAAGATGCAAATAATAATTTTCTAGGGATGAGAAGAACAAGAATTCAGAGAGGATTTTTATAGAAAAGGTGACACTTGAACTGAATCTTGGTGGATAACTTCCTCATTTGTCACTTGTACATGGTCAAGAAGAGAGTGGGCCCCTAGCATGGGGTTTCAGAGAAATTCTGGTTGTGCATTGTAGGCAGAATTAGAGGTTCTTAAGGAGGAGTGACCAGAAAATAAGGTGCAGTAAAGAACAGTAGCCAGATAATGAAGAATGATCTCATATGGAATTGTTTATCCTTAACAGCAGCGAGAAGCCTTTAAGGAATTTAAAGAGAGAGGAGTCTTGAATAGACTTAATTTTTTTTTTTTTTGAGGTTGGAATAATAAAAAGAATTGATAAAGCAGAAGGCAAACTAAGAGGGCAAAAACAGGGAAGACTGAAATACAAAAGTTCAACAAGAGGATTTTAGAGGATGTAATGAAGAAGACATGCAGGTTAATGGAATGGGAGCATTCCTAGAAAACTTCAGTCTTTTTGCCTTTAGGGTTGGTTGAATGGTAGAGGGAGACAGAAAGTATGTGAGAAAAAACTCATAGGGGCCAGGAGTTTATATTTGGATATTTTAAATTAAAGAGGTGATAGGACACTCAGGTTTTAAAACAAACAAACAAACAAACAAACAAACAACTATTGGATTCTGAATGAATGAGATATTTAACAGAAGAGGGGCAAATGGAGCCAGCCGTTGTCTCTGTTACTGTAGTGCCTCACTGTGGACAATGTAGCTTATGTGAGAGTCTGATATGTAACCCCATATCTGGACAGATATGTATATCAGACAAAGTGACCATGGACAGGGTGAGCCCATGTGAAAATTCTGCTCAGATACAAAGCTTTGATGAAAAGGAATTGAAAATAGAAGAGGGGTTATCAATTGGAATGTACTCCCAAAACATGAGGAGACGGGTACTGAAGGTGCATGTTTCTGGGAATGGCCTTATTGATTAACTGAAGCAGTCAGTCATTTAACAGACATCTATTAATCCACCCACTATGTCTCAGACTGTGAGCTAGATTATAGGGATACAGTAGAGAACAAGGGAACAAGGGAGAAAGGACTTTGCTTTCTTGGAGCAATGTAGTATGAGATGCCAACAAAATAATTTCAGCAAATAAACATAACAAACGGTGATGAGTGCTCTGGAGAAAAGAATAAAAAGTGCTAATATAAAAAAAAAAAAAACTGTGCAGAGGTACAGATGGGGAAATGTAGTCAGATTGAGTGACCAGGGAAACATCTCTTTGAGAAGATGGCATTTAAGCTGAGATATGAAAAGACAGAACACGCAATGTATATAAAGAGCAGGGAAAGACATACCAGGAAGAGACAAGAGCATTTGACAAGTTTCTGTGGAAGGAAGAATCCTGGTAAGTTTGAGGACCTGAATTTAAAAAAAAGAAAGAAAGAAACCAGAGCATTGTGGCAATTTACTCTAAGTCAGGGGCTGGTCACAGATTCTGTTCAGAGTGCAGGGGAAAGGGTGGCATAATGAAGTCTGAGTTTTAGTGTTAGACTTTTTGTCATGTGGAGAAAGAACCAGAAGGAATCTAAAAAGAGCAAAATGCAATAGATAATTAGAGGGTGTTCCAGATGTGAGATGATAGCACACTGAATTAGTGTGGTTGTTAGAGAGAGAGAGAGAGAGAGAGAGAGAGAGAGAGAGAGAGAGAGAGAGAGAGAGAGAAAGAAAGAGAGAGAGAGAGAGATGAGTGGATTCAATAGGCAGGGGGGCTGGCTGATGGGTTGATGGGAATGAGGAAGAGAGTAAATAAAAATGACTCCTGGGTTTGGTGCCATTTACTGAGGGAAGGATTACTGAGGAACACACTGGAGTGGAAATCAGAAGATGAGTTTGGTGATGGTAAGTTTGGAGATAAGAGTGAGAATGATCAGTCTATAGATGGCAAAGCCGTGTGACTAGATGAGAAAGAGGAAGAATAATGTTTCACATTGTTTGATGTGTGTATAGAATTAGTTTGATGATGTGTATAGAAAAGCTTCTAGAAGAGGCAGAAACTTGAAGGGGCCTCTGGTTAGTGAGATATATGTATTGTAGAAAGAAAGCCCCTTTCTAATGGGTTAAGACATCGGGTGGCAGTCATGTAATTCACAAAAAAATGACAGAGGGAGGGAGGGGGCTGGGACAGGAAGCAGGGAGGCAGAGGGGAGAGGAGAGATGATTATGAAAGTAAATTAAGTATTGATATTGACAAGCTAGTACATTGGGAACTCATAGATTTATGAATTTGTCACAGTATTAGCCCATTTGATTAAATCCCAAGTATTACCCCAAATGAATGATCAATTAGACCAATTGTTAGCAGTTTATAGGAAAACTGGAAGGGATGTTATCTGTGGACAAGTTGGTTGGATACTGATAAAAATTGCACTGAGGCATTCTGAGCTGAGGAAGAATAAAATAAGAAAGGAACAGACTGAGGAAAAGGAGGGATTCCTCAAAAAAAAATGGCAGTCTTGGAAAAAAAAGATTTTCTTGAATATTTGAATTTACACATTAAATGGAGGAGTACATATTAAATTGGTGAGATAAAATTAATAGGATTTAGGGAGACATTGAAAGCGGCATATGAAAAATAGGGAGAAGTTCATAGTAACTTTCAGATTTGCACCATAGGTGATGAAGAGTCCTTCGATGCACTATTCCATGGGACAGGGGAGCTGTTCTCATTCCCAAGCCCAGTGTTGCACATTCCAGTTTGGGTTGCTATTCAGACATTTGCTTGGAGCTTCACCTATAGTAGATGTTGCCTGAAAGAGGTGCTTAATATTAAGATCTGTGTTGGAGAATTTAAGGGGTAGAAGTCACAAAATAGGTAAAATCTGTCCCAGAATTCAAAGATGCACCGTTATTTCATGTAGAATTTTACTGCCTTTGATCTCACATTAGTCCTACTACCCTCCTCAGGGCAAGTCTCTTTATTGTCATAGAGCAAAACATCTGCCTAAGCAAGATTCTGTAGCCAAATGTAGTTTTTGTTACTTGCCTAGAGAAATTTGTAACTACCAAAATGCAAACCCAGAGACTTCCCTTCTTTGATTCTCTCCAGGCAGAGACTAAGACCTCTGACCCCAGAAGGAATGACATCTGACAAATGGGCATAACTCATTTTAACTACTGCCCAATTTGAATGTTCTTACAAATGCCAGGGCAAAAGATTGGATCCAAACACTATGCAGGTGATTCTTAAGCACTGCAGTTAACTGCTCTGACTTAAAGGTTTCATGAACATAACAAAGCAAAATCAAATTTCCCATTGAGAGGGCAAAGCTTTGTCATCTTTGACATCTCTAGCAACCATACATAAGCCCATGGCTTTCTGTCAGAGAGGAGATTGTGCCTCCAGTCAAAACCAAAGAGATGTTCCTGAAGCAGAGCTATAGCTCCAAACCTCCTTACCTCACATTCTTGTTTTCTGATCCCCAGAATATTATATGAAAGTCACATCTGTAAGGCATACAAATATGAATAATATATAGTAGCATTCAATAAATAAAACCTGTCATCTCATTTCCCTTTTCCCATGACCAGTTTTAAACTCTTAGATGGCAAACCATTTTATAATCCAAGACAATACTTTCATCAGGTATAGTTTTTACTTTCAATTTAATTTGTATTTTTTGAATATTTTCTTGAGCCATTGAGAAATGAAAGTCATTAAAAGATTTACACCTAAATTTTCCCTTTGTCTAGCTCATTCATAGGTATGATTTAAAGTTATAAACTTATTTTTATGTAGTTACTTGCATCTAATGCAATATCATGCATTTGAAACGTTTAGCTTTACCATTATGGATCACCCTCATTCCAGAGACAACCCAATTTCTGATTTCATCTCCAAATGTGCCCCGATTCATTATTCTATACTCTCTTCAAGAACACATTTGAAAATATCTCTAATTTGTCCTTCTGATTTTGTTGTTTCCTAGTACATGAAAATTTCTCCTCACATTCTTTATCTTTTTAAATCTCTAATTCTGATGTCTTCACACTGACAGGCATAAAATTGCATCACTTGGCTGCCTATTAATTTGCTAGTTATGATTAATTCATAGTATGCAGATAGTTATAAATTTCCTATAAGGAGAATGAGCTATAATTCTGGATGCTGATGCCCTTTTTCTCACATAGCTCCTTACACATACTATGTACTTCATAACCATTGTGGATTAACCTTGTTTCTTTTTATAGAAGATAAAAAACTATCTAAAACAAATGATTTTGACTATCTTTAAAAATAGTGGTATATAAAAGAAAAATCAGCAGTGGAGAAAGATAATTAAGTAGTGAGTAAAAGTGTTAATAAATTGAACTTGCTAGATTAGAGCTACTTAATAATTGTTTTATATTTCTAATGTCTTTATTGCATGTCTTAAAATTCAAAAACAGAGTAGAAGGTCACTAATTCTAGCAGTTCTCCCTTATCCAAGGGTTATGTTCCAAGACCCTTAATGAATACCTGAAGTCATGAATAGTACCAAACCCTATACATACTATGTTTTTTTCCCTATACATACATACCAATGACAAATTTTTCCTAATTAGGCACAGTAGAAGATTAACAACAACTAATAATAAAATATAATGATGATAATGATTCACTTTAATAACAGTTACATGAATGTAATCTCTCTTGAAAGAGTCAAGACAAATATTAGTATTTTCAGGCTGTGGTTGATTTCAGGTAATTAAATTTATGGAAAGGAAAACTGTGAATGAAGAGGGAATACTATAATTTATTTACCAAGCCTGTAGTACTAATCTATCCACGTAAATTTACTTCTTAAATGTTGCTTAGTGAGTGAAGTACTCTGTAACCTTAGAAGTTAGGAAAGCCCTAAGAGTGTGCACATTTGGAGAAAACATGTAACTATTTGTAGAAATGTAACTAGGCTTTGGCTAACTGCATATTTTTAAAGTGCTTAAAAACCTCACTTTAACAGTCCTCTCATTTGTGGTTTCACATTCTGTGGATTCAGTCACCTGCAGTTAACCAGTCTTAAAATATTAAGGGGAAAATCCCCGACATAAACAATTCGTAAGTTCTAAATTTCGTGCTCTTCTGAGTAGAAGGATGGATTTTTATGTCACCCTGATCGTAATGTTAATCATCTCTTTGTCCACCGTATCCACACTGTACATGCTACCCAACCCTTAGTCAATTAGTAGCCATCTTATTTATCCAATTGAGAGTCATAGTATTTCAGTGCTTGTGTTCAGGAAACCCTTATGTTTCTTAATCATGGTCCCAATGCACAAGAGGACTGATGTTGACAATTCAGATATGCCACAGAGTGCTGTAAACTGCTTTCTTTAAGTGAGAAGGTGAAAGTTCTTACATTAGGAACAAAAACTTGTATGCTGAGGTTGCTAAGATCCAAAGTAAGAATGAAATGTGTGTGTGTGTGTGTGTGTGTGTGAATATATATATATATATATATATATATATATATATATATATATATATATATATGAATGTTCTGGTACTATCTGTGGTTTCAGGTATCCAGTGAGAGTCTTGGAAGGTGTGCCCTGCTGATAAGGGAAAATACTGTAACTTTACTGAAAGTTTTGAATAAATTTTAATCTGAAAAGAAAATAAATCTTCCGAAACAGATGTGTCATTGCCTTCTGATTTTACCTCTTTCTTTCCTCTCCTTTTTTCTTTTCCTTCCTTCCTTCCTTTCTTTCTTTCTTTCTTTCTTTCTTTCTTTCTTTCTTTCTTTCTTTCCTTCTCCTTCCTTCCTTTATTTTCCTTCTTTCTTTTTCTTTCTCTCTCTTTCATCCTCCCTCCCTCCTCCTCCTTCCTTCCTTTTTCTTTCTTTCTTTCTTTCTTTCTTTCTTTCTTTCTTTCTTTCTTTCTTTCCTTCTCTTTCCTTCCTTTATTTTCCTTCTTTCTTTTTCTTTCTCTTTCATTCTCCCTCCCTCCTTCCTTCCTTCCTTCCTTCCTTCCTTCCTTCCTTTCTTTCTTTCTTTCTTTCTTTCTTTCTTTCTCTCTTTCTTTTTTCTTTCTTTCTTTCCTTCTTTCTCCTTCCTTCCTTTCTTTTCCTTCTTTCTTTTTCTTTCTCTCTCTTTCATTCTCCCTCCCTCCTTCCTTCCTTTCATCTTTCTTTCTTTCTTTCTTTCTTTCTTTCTTTCTTTCTTTCTTTCTTTCTTTCTCTCTCTCTTTCTCCTTTCTTTCTTTCTTTCTTTCTCTCTCTTTCTCTTTCTCTCTCTTTCTCTTCTCTCTCTCTCTCTCTCTCTCTCTCTCTCTCTCTTTCTTTCTTTCTTTCTTTCTTTCCTAATTTCCTTCCTTCCAGAAATATTAACTGTATATCTCCTACGTGCAAGTCCTTAGAGTTCTAGTCTAATATGATAGACAGGAAACATTCCTGCATAATACTTTCATTGTTTTCAGGAATGCTGACAATCTAATATACATGTAAAACAATGAAGACACAGATAATTTCAGCTTTTGATAGGAACTATAAAGGAAGCAGACGTGGGGATATGGTACAGATGTATATACACTTAGTAGCCAATGAATTCTCAAGGAATTAGAAGAAGGAGGAGGGAAAAAAGGCCTGAACTGAAGAACTTGAGGGCAATGCTAATTGATTCTATTCTTTGCCTGACAGGTAGAAATTAATAAAAATAAAGAAGAAACAAGTGATTTTGGATGATGACATGCTTATTATATTTCAAGATACTTGATTTATGAAAGGGAAAATCAAACTATAAATATAAGGGAAATTAAACTGTAACTATCATATTGATTATGTAAAATATAATGATTTCCACAAAAATTTTAAAATGGAGCTATGGAATTGAGACAGAATTATTGTGTTTGTGTCCATACATTTCTTTCTTTATTTCCCCCTCTTTGTTTTTCCATTCTCTTCTCTTTGTTCCTTTCAATGAACATTTACTATGCCAGATTACAGGGCCAGATTTTGAGGATAGAAAACATGAATAAAGACATTATTTCTGGCATCAAGGAGTACATCGCCTACAGGATTCACATATTACTTAACACTCCTAACTTTATTGAGAAAAATGATGTGAATGTATAATTTCTTTGGGTGAAGTAACTTTGACCAATGTAATCACATAAAAAAACTGCCCGGAATCTTCCCTCAGGAAACTAAATGAGGCTCTTTTTCACCTCCATCAAGTTTCTGTTCAAATGTCACCATCTCAGTAAGGTCTTTCTTTACCAGCCTCCTTATACATCCCCACACTCCATAAATTTTGTTCCTCACGTCCCTCCTCTGTTTCATTTTTTCCTTAGCACTCATCACCTTACTAAATACCTTTGATTTACTTATTTACTTATTCTTAAAAATATCCATCTTCCTCCTCTAAAATGTAAATTCCATGAGATTAGGAGTTTGACTCATTTTATTTACTCATGCATTTCCAGTGCTGAAAAAAGTAGCTGTAGCATGCCAGGTAGTCAATATGTATTTATCAATGAATGGATAAGTGAGTGAATAACTTAATCAATATCAAAATAACAGAAAAATAACACATGTATTGCTTTTGGTGAATTTAATGGAAAAGAAAGAGTTAAAATTGAGGTGCTGTTATTTTCAACCCTTCAAGGATAGCGCTGTATATACTGGTATCCATTACTATTTTTTTCTATCTAAAACTTGGTAAAGTGTCTCTTACTCAAAGAAAAATAAATAAATTATTTGCCACTAGTAAATAAGGGACAATTATCTGTCCTGTATGGACAACCCCCATCAAGACCATTTTTTAAGTTCTGAAAGATAACTAAGACATTATTTTCAAAAACATTAATATTTGAACTTAAAATACATATGTAATATAATTTGTAATTTGACAACTAGTAAATTAATATTTTCCTTTACCATAACTTCAGGAAAAATGTATTCTTTTTCAGGAAACTATAGGTTGGGTCCCAAATATTGCACTGTTTTAAAAATAAAAGCACTGCCAGATTTTTAATTTTCTTGAAATATAAGTACAAAAATAAGACTTTTCTAGTGTTTGAAAAACTCAATAGAACTTTTATTAAGATGTAGCCAATTGACTGTCATGTCCATATTCTAAAATTATATTATTTAGGGTGTGGAGCACTTTTAAAGGGTAGAATAGCCTGTTTACTTAATGAAACTGTTACCTTTAAGCAAAAATTCCAAAAACATTATAACTGGAGTTTAAAAGGGTAAATTTCCTCCCTTCATGCAGACATATTACACATATCAGAGGATAGGAGGGTGGTAAATGCCAGGCTCTCCCCAGTGATCAGAGACCTTAAGAATAACACGCTGAGTAACTTGGAGGTTCCTAAAACACACGCGCGCACACACACACACACACACACACACACATACAGGAAAGGTACAGGATCATTACATGCTCATGCTACAAGTGAAACTTGCAGGTCCATAAACACAGATAGAAAAAGAAGATGCTTTCATTTCTAAAATCCTTACAATTAGAGCACTGGGGGGGAATGTGTAATTAGGTTTATGTTGCATTTTTCCTCTTATCCTACCCAGTATAAAGCACTTTATGAA
This sequence comes from Sciurus carolinensis, assembly GCF_902686445.1. Lineage (NCBI taxonomy): Eukaryota > Metazoa > Chordata > Mammalia > Rodentia > Sciuridae > Sciurus > Sciurus carolinensis. The sequence goes on from NC_062216.1 coordinate 84,041,506, forward strand.
ATTAAATTTGGCATATAAATAATTAATATAGTTAAATGATAAGCCCATTGTGCTTAGAATGAAAGCTGATAGTAGTAAAAGCCTTGAAATTAGACTTCTCAGGTACAAATACTCCTACCATTTCATTCTTGTGTGACTTGGTGCAAATTACTAAACTTCTTGAAATCTCAATTTCCCCTCTTCTAAAATGAACTTAGTGGTTGTGACTCATAAAGCTATTTCATTAAATTACATGATCCATGTACATTTCTTAATATAATGTGTATATTAAAACATCAATAAACATTAGCTATTATCATTATTATTAATTTATTAAGTCAAATTCATTCTAAAAATGTAGAGACTTTCCCAAACTAGCATTTTAAGGGATAAAATATTTTGAATTTTCTTATCTGTTATGATAAGACTTATTTTGAGAAAAATAAGCAATTTGTTCACTTGAATTATTTTCATTCTAATAAATATTGAATTACTTAAGTAAATTCCAGTGAAAATAACATAAATCCAAACCTAACATTGTCATTAAAATCAATTTGAGTACATTATCTGCTTGGACAGCTGGCACAGAACAGAATAAACATTTACTTCGAGTGTCACAAACACATTTTTTTTTAAAGACATTAAAATTTTTATTATTAAAATACCAAATGAATGATAAACTCATTACATGATAACATAAGTAATACTTTCATGATGAATATATTTTCCAAGACAAAAAATATTGGGAGAATGATATCACTTTGCATATTGAGTTTTTAATCAGAACAGTCTTCTGAAAGGGCTTTGCTATTTTTGTTGTTTTGAAGATTCATTGGTGAATGCGATTTCAGAAATCCCTGTTTTTACAATTTTGTTAGAGTAGTTAGCCATGTAACTGAAGACTTCTGGTTACATTCAGGAACAAACAAAGAAGACAAAATAAACCAAAGACTTTAAGGAGTGGTTAAGCAACCTTGACAATCTTAGTCGTGCATTAATGGTTATAAAGATATTTATATCACAAAAGTCCTTTTGCTTTTTATACATTTTATGCTCTGGATTGAAGGTTAGATATATGCTTCTAACTTTTAATCATAGTCACAGAGTAATTCCTGGACAACAGTCTTGTGGTAGGAGGCTCACTACGTAGACACTTGAGGCAGTAGATACCCAATCTCTGTAATGGAGCAGCTTAACTGAAATATGAGGAATGGGTAGGGCCCACAAATATCACTTTGTTTATTTCTCTGTTTCTTACATAACATAGGTATTGGTCTCCTTAGCTTATTAAATAAAACTCAATTAGAATATGCCCTTTCAGCATGTATTATGTGTTTTCTAGAACAGATTTTCCCCTTTATTGTTATTTTCTTTTGCTGATTTTGTTTTCAACATTAAAAAAAAAGTCCCCAACTAGAATGTGACTCATGGTTAAATTGAGGAACCATCTAGGGTTGATTTGATCTCCCCAGCTTGTCTTCTAGGGGTAAACAGAATCTTCAGTCTGTAGTGGGCCAGTCTCGGTTCCATATGACCTTCACTTCTTAAGCTCATATGAAATCAATTATTTCTGACAAAGATTTCTTTTGAGCAAGATAGTCATTAGTTATATATTTCAAAGTGGTTCTAGCCATACATTCTAGCCAGGTTAAAATTCTGTATCTGTGTTACCATAAAAGTTTTCCATGGGGCTTATTGATGCTAGAATTTAAAATAGCAAAAAAAAAAAAAAAAAAAAAAACAAATACAAAACATTTTAACAACAGCAAAATAAAGCGCTGTCTTCTGAATTTCCATACATTTTAAATTTATTTTTAAAGAGTGACTAGTTTAGGCTCTTGAAATGCAACCAGTATCAAAGAAAGCCTAATAAAAGGTCTTTGTCCAATGTGAAAAGGTTTAATTAACTAAAACATTTACTATTACCAAAACACATTTCTCTATAAGAAAGATTGATCTTTAGAAACACACACACATACATACAATTGTTGAGTTGTAACAATCTATAAAGTAAGACTCCCAGTAGAGCCTCAGTTGCAGACTTTCAGGATAAAAATATTTTATAGCTAAACTCACTGATGAGCTGGAGCACTTGAGCGGTTGGAGATAGTCCACCTGGGGCTCTTAGTGAGTTTAGATGAAATCCAGGGATATCACTGGCCACTGCAGGCCTTCTCCAAGGCTGCTTAGATTATCTCTAAGTAGTGTCATCCCATAAGGCCCCACACATTCTTACCTCTACCTCATGGTTGTATTTCTGTCATGTTTTCTTCTTTAATTAGAAAAGCATATTAACAAGCACAATGGGCAATTAACAACCAAGTACTTATCTCCCAAGGTGATCAAATGCCTGTTGTTTTTTTTTTTTTTAACTTTCATATTTGCCTTATTCTGTTACTTTCTATCTTTTTCCCTCAATGGTGTACTTTGTTGATCTCAGTATAGTGTCAGTAATTAGGAAAAGTAGTGGGTACATGTGAGGGTGGATTGTATGACATAATTATTATTGGAAAGGTTTATGGAAATGGACTACAGCAGATGAGGGGAAATCTATATTTTCAGATTAAGCATTTTCTAAGTGCAGATGTGTGATATTCTTTTAATTTATAACTTTTACCTCAGAAGTAATGCACTAATATCAGAAAATTAGTTTTGAAACATAACATAGGTATTGGTCACCTTAGAAAATTTGCATTTATCTAAGTTGACTTAAGAAAGAGCTGTTAGCTCTTTGTCACTGTGACTAAATACCTGGGAAAGGCAACTTAGAGTAGGAAAGATTTATTTTAGTTCTTAATTTCAGAGTTTTCAGTCCATGGTCACTGACTCTAATGTTACTGAGCCTGTGATAAGGTAGAACATCATGGCAGAAGGACACGGTGGATAAAGCCTCATCTCATGATAACTGGAAAGCAGAAAGAGAGGAAGAGATCGGGACAAGATAAAGTCCCCAAGGGAACACTGCCAAGGATCCACTTTCTCCAACTAGGACCCACCTCCTACAGTTTCCACCACCTTTCAATAATATGACCAGCTATGAATCCCTCATTGAATTAATTCATTGATATGGTCAGAACCCTCATGATCCAATCACTTCCCCAAAGCCCCAACTCTAAGCATTACTGTCCTGGAGATCAAGCCTTCAACCATGATCCTTTGATGGGACATTCTAGATACAAACCATAACACAGACCCATGGACAAAAGGAAATATCTTGGAACATGCTATAATCCTAAAATTACAATGATTAAGAAGTAATAAACATGCTAGGTTCTCCAATCTGGCACCACCCCAAATCAAACCTCCTCCACACATAAACTAAGCAAGTGACACTTTTTCCCTAATGGGAAAGAAGCTAAATCACTCAGGGTACAAACTAAAGATAACGTCACAAGTCACACTGTGCCATAGAATGTTTCTTTTAGTACTGCTTAAGCTAAACAAAAGGGGAGAGGTAAGCATTGAACTTAAAATTTGAGTTAAGATACATTATTTTTTATGGACTAGATAGAGCCCTGGACTTTATAACTGAAAAATAGGATTCAATGATCCCTGGAAATCCAGTTCCATTATACATTCTCTCAGAGCTTTAATGTCTTCATCTAGAAAGAGAACAACTTTATCTCAAGAATTGTTCTTGGGGCTAAATGGAATCATCAAATCATTTTTAAATAAAGACATTTAGTTAACTATTTTATATAAAGATTATTACCTAAAATAAAGATAAATCATATATTACACTAAAATCTTGCTTTCAATTTATTTCTGTTATTATTATTTGAGATTGGAAAACCAAAACTTCTTAAAGTGGTAGCTCTGTCTGCTTAGTTATATGATAGGAAGAAAAGAAAGAGAGAATGAGGGAAAAAAGGAAGAATAAGCAAAGAAACAAAGGAAAGACAAGAAAAGTAGGAAAGCTTTTCTAATTCTCTGATACATCTTAGCTCTAAAATAGGCAAAATTACTCTAACATCACAATATATAAAAAGTTCAGGTGATACAGGACAAAGCATATTAGGAAATAAAGTTCGTTCAAGAACTGATCCCTTTTCAATTGGGTATCTTCTAAAAGGTCAAGACATATGGAGACACTGAGTGCAGTCTGCTCTAATTTGACAAATTTTTTCATCAAGGCCCAGAATTTAGAAGATGAAGCATTGATATCAACATCAGGAACTGCATGTGTAACTGTCTAAAATGCAAATATCCACATGCAAATACCAGTGATAATTTAAAAGTGAAACAGCATCCATGGAGAAATGAAGATAGTGATACTCTTTTTCATGATGTTTATTAATGCTGAGTTACTTTATTCTATTCTATGTCTTTAAATACAAAAAAAATTAGGTGAATGTGTTTATCTTTAGGCACAGGTGATAAATAAGCCTACAGGAAATTATGAATATTACATTTATCAAAAATAAATGTGGTTTAATCTTGCCATCAAACTGGAGCTTATGCAAAGTCTAAGTTTGTATCTGGAGAAGTAAAACTCTCCCTTAATTCTTAAAAATTTTTAAAGAAGGTGAAATTTAACATATATACACACACATACACATATATGTATGTATGCATACAAAAGAGGGGTCAATATACATTTTCATTTTATTGGAGGGAAATAGTTTAGTATATTATACACATATATATTTAAATATACATACATAAACAAATAGTGTGTGATAACTCATAAAAGTTCTTTCACATTAGAAAAAAATTTACTTCCTTGTGTGAAACACTTTCTTAGGTGCCAGTGAGAACAAAGGTCTCTGCCCTCAATGTATTGGGAGAGGAAACCTGTAAAAAATGATTTATAACTTCATGAGGAAAATACTACTATGGAGGCATGCATAGGGTGGAAGAGAATGCATGGTAGGAGCCCCTGAACCAGACTTCATGATGTTGAAGCTGAGAGTTGGCACAGAGTTGAGCAGGGGCTGGCTGGGCAAATATGTTAGTTTTTTTCATAAACAAGAGAGAGTTTTCCAGGTAAAGCAAACAGTGAGTGCAATTTTCATAAAGTCCACGAAGCCCTTTCTGACTTTTCCCTACCTACTCAACTCCATAAATGAGCATTCTGGCCTTTACGCCTCAGACCTCTAGATTTGCTCTTTTCAAACAAAGGCTTCACTTCTGTATTCCCAGTTCCTGGTACAGGGGTTGGTATTTAATAAATAATGAGGCAATCTGGCATAATGGAAAGAACACTGAATTTGACATAAAACCTTAGTTTGAATTCTGTGTCTGGCACTTACTAGCATGACATAAGATGAGTTATATAGTCTTTTGAGACTCATTTTCTTTACCTACAATATGGGGCTAAAAGTACCTATCTTTGAAAGATGTTATAAGGAGTAAATGGGATCATGAATATGAAGTACACACTAAAGTCACAATTGTGTACTAAGTATTCAATATGTGACTGCTGTAGATGAAATTTCTAGTTCTCTATTAGTATATACTCTACTGTTCTACTTTAGTAGAAGAACCCACATTTTCCAGTTGAGTATGTAAACTGCTAAAATTATGCTTACATTTCTCAGTCTCCTGGGTTGATAATAGGAATGAGTTCTGGCTACTAGGAGACTAGTGGAAAATTGTGTTTCATCCCACTGGTTGAAATATGGGCTTGATAGCTGGAAGCTAAGGAGCAATTTTTTACCATGAGATGAATGGTAGAGCTCTAAGAAAATGAGCATGGAGCCTTCATTCCATAGTTCATCCTAGGAGCTTCTGACCTTTTTACATGAGAGAATGAAACTGTGTTAATATGGCTTTTCTGATACTAAGTAGCAGCTGCAGCACCAGCAGCAGCAGCAGTTCTTACCAGTAGGAACTGTAGTATTGGTGGTGGCTGAAAGTTCAAATTCATAGGATTCTGAGCGAGTGTAGTACATCTGGGTAACTGCACATGGGTTTGCAAGGGTGAAAGTGAGGTTAGGGTAGAACAAGGGAACCAAATGAAGACAGGTAATTCATGTTAAGGACTGTGGGTTTTAACCATTGTTTCATTTTTAGCAGAAGTGTGAAATTATCAGATTTCATTTCAGATGACTCACTCTGTGCAGGGATAAAAAGGATTAATAAGCATTCTGCCCTGGAATGGGGAGCCTGCATGCAGGGAGTCTAGTTAGAAGATTCACTCAGCATTCACAATCTGGTCTAAGCAGAGGCACTGGGGTGTAGAGATGAACATGGGCAGCCCTGATCTGAGATGCATTTAGGAAAGACTATATAAAGGACTGTAACTATGCGGATGTCAGAGATGTTAAGCAGAGGAGGCAAGAACAATTCTCAGTTTCTTAGTTTGAGAACTGTAGGCACAGTGTCTATTTGGGATGCAAGATGATTTCTGCTTTGTAAATGCCAAGCAGAGCCCAGAGGAACACTCATTTTGAGATGTCTAGCAGGCACAGAGGCATTCATCACTATCACCATCATTGTCATCATCATCCTCATTAGATGCAAACCAGATTGTTGTAGTAATTTTGAATAAATTCCTTGCATAGATATAAGAAATAGAAACATTTTCTGGAACTGTGTGGCATCATTATTTTTTTTCAAAATTACTTATAATGTGCTTGGTTAGTTTGGAAAGGTTAACATGTTATAATAGCAGAGTATATATTCTATAATCAAGGTGACTATCATTAATTTACTGATAGAGTTTTTACTTGCTAGATAAATAAGCACCTTGTCTTCATATTATCACTGTAATCTCAGATAACAAAACTCTATTTCCTCATCTGTAGAATGGGCATGCTGATGCCTGTCCTAAAGGGTATCAGTGAAATTCATTGAAATGTTTCACAGAGTATAAATTTCCCATATACATTTATGATAAAAATCTTCATATCAGTTTAAGCATATTTATCACATCTTTAAACTTTTTTATATTTTAATGTTTTGCAAGATGATATTTCTGTTTCTGTGATTTTCTGGTTTAAGGCTTATTCTTTGATTATTCAGTTATTATTTTTGATTAAGTTTATCTTAATTGCAGGAAGCAATGATTCAAATTATTTTAAATAAAAAAGTATTTAATTAAAGGACACATGTCGGGTTGGGAAGACAAAACTGATCAGGAAAGGAAGCAACTATTTTTCCTATACTTCTTCCAGGGTCTGAAAAACCATGTTCGCTCTGTCCCTCTGCTTTTGTCTTTCTTTCAATGATTCCACATTTTGATCTAACTTTTCACAGAAGACCAGTTTCTCTATTTAGTCATTGCTTTGGTTTCCTTGTAATTTAGAGTTGCAAATAGATCTTGACTTCCCATGGTCATGTTGCAACCTCTTGCCATTCTCACTGTATTATTTTGACTGAGATGCATGCACAATGTGCAGATGCTCCTTCAGAATTAGTGTGGGAAAGTGAGCAGTGACCAGGTCTAGTAAGTATTGTTGGTGTTATCAAAATTATTTCAGATTTTTAAAAATGCTTAAGAAAGATACCAAGGTGAGATGAATAGCCCCTCATTCATTTTGTATATTGAGTACTGATGTATACTTTATTAGAACAATCTGGAATGAAGCAAACAAGAGAACAAAATTCCTCCAAAATGTAAGAGAGTAAAAGGCAAACAGTAGAGTTAAATGAAGATTAGAATTCAAGCATTGCATTAGGGATAGATGGAATAGAAAATGGTTCTGAAAAGAATATTATAAAAATAAAAGGTATTAAATATACCAAAACAATATAAAACTAAACACTATGGTAACTAATAACCTCAGATCAAGAACATTCTGTTGTCCCAAAGACTACTTCAGAACTAGTGACCTATACTTTGGTAATATAATTGTGAAGAGTATATCGTTTCTTGATAGATTATAGTTAAGTTTGAGACACATCTCCAACTCATTTTATCATTTCATCCTTCTAAAATATCCCTAGTAAATCATTAGATAACATAATTTATATTTAGTAATCCATTTTGTACTTTAACACAGATTTACATGTTTTATTGACATTTTGGTAGCTGCTTCTTGAGTTTATGAGGGATAGAACACAGTAAGAATTTCACTATAATTTTATTTTATATCAGTTGTCTGAAATATTATTAATATAGTTTATTAAGCATTAAGATATCAAAATTCATCTCCTACTCAGCAATATGATTTTTACCCTTGGGGTCACCCTTCACCCTAATGTAGATTGCTCAAAAATCTAGTCCAATTTAATATGAAGGATAAAGGAAATTAAATTCAACATACAACTAATAAACATGGTTCTTGCTATGTTAATAAAATGCAAAATAAAAAACATAAAGAAAAAATTATTAGTTTTGTTTTTATAAAACTTAAGCTTCCAGAGGACAAGAATGTTGTCTAATACATATAAAGTATTGTTTACTGTTGGCACTTTGATATTAAAATTCAATATTTACAAGTGGAACATAATTTACTGAGCCATTCCAATGCACAAGCAAATGGAATGTATTGAATATCTTGGGATTACTGAAATGCACTTTGATTTTATGCAACATCTTGTTAACTTTATCTGTTTTTCATAGCTCTTTTCCATTAGAGGGAGGGCAAGGGGAAAATTGGATCAAGGTCTTGGTTTTTAATACTAGGCATCAACACTATGAAAAAAATCAAAGAGACATTAATAAACTAAATATTACCTCCCACTGCTCTCTGGCTACCAGGCACACACGGTTCTTTCCACTGGACTCCTAAGAGGGCCTTCAATAAAGTAAAACTGTGAGTTTGACATTTCTCTTGCTCGCTGCCAGGAAATTCTAAATTGAGTCCCAGTTGTTTTTCAGATTAATCCATTGGAGAGTACAGAATCTGAACACAGTATTTTACAACTTTTTGAAAATTCACTTAGGCTGAATTTAGGTTTGGATATATGTATATCTCTCTAATTATAAAATACTCTTCGTATATCAAGCACACACTACCAGTAACAAGGCTGTTAAAAAAGATGAGGTGAGGAATTTCTAATTTGTAAGAGCAAATATTCTATGAATAATGGGAATCAAATGTTTATTAAAAATATCTCAAACAGGCTATATTTTAAAAACTATCCTGCTTTCAAAAATTGACCTATTTTTTTCTCCTAAAAACATACAGAGAGAAAAAACATCTAGTAATAGCTTAGCTATTTGTGTTACATCTGGGGGAAAAATACTACTTTTTGTGAAAACTTACTCAATGAAACATGATGCTTTGTTTGAGTTCTTCTTCGTTCACGGGTCAACATGTAAATGCATGTACAATGTGCATTTCAAAATCAAAAGATGCTAGTGATTTCCATATTTGCTTTCTGATCTTTTCCAACACACACTGGGAATAGCTCCCCAGGAAAGGCACCTCCAAGTCTTCACTGGCAGAGAATTCTGTGGGCTCACTCCTTGGATATACACTGCATGAAGCACATTACACCTGGGCAATTCCTATTGATAGAAATTGAATGGAATTGCACTTCCAGGCTTTTTAAGAGCTTATTTGGTGCTTCACATGAGACTTTATTAAAAATAGCACAGCTTTCAAAAAACCTTTTAAGGCACTGGATGGTTTTTTAAAAATCTAATAAATATGGATGGCTGATTAAGGAATATATTCTATATACTATATGTTAATGTTGCTGTTTCTCTTCATTTTTCATCCTTTTTTTTTTCTTTTCTAAGAGTTTCAAATAATAAACTGACTTTTTAAAAAAAAGTACCTACCACAATTTGCTTCAAAGTCATGGGAATTTTCTTAGCCTTTGCCCTCCTCCAGTCAGAAATAAATAGCAGTGTCAATTTATTGATCACTTCCCAGAAACAAAATCATACTCATTTTCCCAGCAACCTTTAAGGTAGATATTATTCCCACTTTACAGAGTGGAAACTGAGTCTCAGAAAAGATTAGTCATTTGTTCAATATCAATATCTGATAGATGTCAAGGCCAATATTTGAAACAGGGCTCTGGTGGTGATGTCTATTATGGTGTAAATAAAGGATCTGTGTGAAGTCATTTTTGGGTATCATCTCCTTCAATCTTGACTTGACCGTATGAACTTTATATTCTGACTCCAAAGTTGATGATTTCTTCCAAACACAAAGTTGGACAATCAAGGGGATTTTTTGGCCAACACTCGTGGTGCCTAATATTGGAATAATTGGTAGAGACTTACTATCCACCTGTGTTTTCTACAGAACCCTGGAAACAAAGACATTTTATTCCCCCAAATAATAATTTCTGGAGATCTAATACCATTCTTCTTTCATTGTCATTTCAGTTTATAAGTTTATATAGAAAAACTTCCTTGGAAAATAGGTTTTATTTTTGTTTAGGCTTCAACTCAGGAAACTTATGCAGAAAATAGAAGAATCAATTACACAATGTGATTGGTAGAATGACTTGGACAGAGGGTCCTGTGACTCTTGAAAATGCAGGTCTTCCTGGAAGCCAGAAAAGAAAGTCCTTCCATGCTTCCCATGCAGAGATCAGGGCAGGTTTTTCCAGAAGTGTTTGTGTGGAGTGGGGATCAGAGTGCAGAGAAGTGTTTTCTCAGTTTTACTACTTATTAACTGAGGTGGGGGCTGTTCACATCTTAACATATTTAGGCAGATGATGAATTAAACCCTTTTTAAAAAGCATTGAAACATAAATTTTGGTGAAATTCCTGTGACAATTATTCTTAACTGAAGATGATTAGGATTATTTCTAACCTCCCTCCTGCCATAGTCTTCTCTTCAATCTAAGTTCGTTCTCTTTCTCTACCAATGGCGAAAATGAAGAGGTTCCATAATTCTCACCACTGTGTCTATGCCAAGAGAATTATTGTTCCAGCTACCATCATTTGTTCAGACTTTCCCAGATGATATAGTCTTCTCACTTCTTATTTTCATTGCATTCTGCTATATACTCTCTAATTATTTTTATCTATTTTACTTTTTGTGTGATGCTAGGGATGGAACTCAGGGTTTTGCACATGCTAGGCAAATGCTCTACCACTGACCTACACAAATCCTACTTTCTAATTTGTAATGTTCTTACAAACATGAATTTCCAAACCCAAAAGATTATTTTACCTAGATTCCATTGAAGAGTGATTATCCTTTAAACACATACTCTATGTAGTTCACTAATTTGCAACCTATTAAATACAATTTAACTTCAAAGCTTATCTTATGTTTCATGTAAAAGTATAAGAAAATGAAAACTTAAATGGAAGTCCTTTGAAAGGGAATGCTCTTAAAATTTTTTTAGAGGTGCTAGAGATGCTAGAACTCAAATAACTTACATAGAAAAATTCAAATTGTGCTGTAAATTAGGGCTTATATTCAATAATATATTATAATAAATAGAACATTCATTCATGAAAAACAATTATTTTATTTAAAGTTGATAGAAATTAGCCCTGATTTTTTATATATGTATTTAAGTGATTCTTTATAGGTCACCAAAAAGTAGAATAAAAGATAAAAGATTTGGAGAAAGATTTTTTTTTTTTAAGATAGAATTTTTCATTCTGTGGTGACCTGGTCCATGTGGTTGCAGAATTCATAGCTCTCATATCTTTGGCTATATCCATGGGATAAAAGGATGACTTCTACATCTTACAAGGTATGCTCCACTAAATGCTTAGGGCCTCACACAGGGACCAATTGTATAAGGCAGGGCGGTAACATAATCTTCGGAAGATTGGATCCTGTTATCTGTTTTACAAAGGTCTTTTTTGAAAATTATTTTGGTCAATTCTTTGTCCTTATTAGGTCACTGAATAAAAGAATAAGATCCTCCTGTTCTATAAGTTTCTCTCTATTGATGAAGGATTTATGTTTATGACTATTTCATTATAAGAATATATACTAAAATATCTTCTAAAATTTACTGATAAATTATTTTTATACCTTGGTAGGATTTAATTACATTAATTGTTTTTATTTATTTATTTTTGGCACCAAGGATTGAACCCAGGGGTGCTGAACCACTGAGCCACACCCCAGCCCTTTTTACTTTTTATTTTGAGACAGTGTCTCACTAAGTTGCTAAAGGCCTTGCTAAGTTGCTGAGCCTGACTTTGAACTCACAATACTGCCTCAACCTCCCAGGCCACTAGGATTATAGGCCTGCTTGACCATGCCCAGCTAATTGCTTTCATTCTTATTTTTCTATTTTAGTATCATCTTCTTACAAGAGAGACCAGTAAGAATAATGAAACTAAGCTGACTATGTCACGTCAGACAAATTTCTTCTGTTAGAAATTTTTTCTTGTTTATTTTCTTAAAAAACAACAAAAGCCTTGTCAACATGGTGCAATTAGAGAGAGTCAATTGGTGAGATACTTTTGAATTTGGGAAAAATCTGAATTAGAAAATATTTTCAAAGATAAGCAAAGCATCCAAAAAAGTCATGGTGTGCTCTAGAGAGAACAATGAATTGATATTTGTATGTGATTTTATCAGTTATACTAGACAATGTAACTAGGAAAAAGATTATATTTATGCAAACTTCTGCATTGAGAAACTAATTACTATTTTTAATATATGAGATTTCTCAGTTTTTCTGTTCATATTAATTCTCTAATTTTGGTATATCATTTGCTATTGGCAATGACTGTCAAAACCAAATTTATAGGGTGCAAAAAATCATAAAAAATATAAAAATTAAGAAAGTTTTTAACTTTTTCTGGGAATCAGAAAAATAAGGAACAGTGATTTTAATTTTATTTTAGACTAACACCTTAATTCAGTTTTTCAGAAAATAAGTTTCATGCCAGCATAGACTTAAAACAATGAGCCAAAAATTAGTTAGAAATATGTTAAGAAGTAGAAACTTCTTTGGGAATGTGATCTAAAGTACAGAAAAAGAGAATTAGAAATGTCTTAAGAAGAGTCATTGCTTTTCTTTGAAAGTCCATTCTTTAATTATAGTATCTCATTGCATCCTTGCAATTATCCAGCAATATGGGCATCTGGATTCTACTTTATAGGCAGGTAAACTGACAGAGATAAATGAAAAATGTTTATAAAAGGTCATTCAAACATTAAGTGACAGAAAGAGAATCGGAACAGGTTTTGAGCAGGAATAATGTGAATGAGCTTGGCACATATTTTATAGGTTAAATTGAATCAATGGCGTTTCAAATAGAAGTAAAAAATTTATTTACAGTCTGCTTAAATGAGAATTCCTGTGACTCTCCAACATGTCTGTTTAAAACCTTACAACTGAAAACCTTCCTAATGATAGTTGACAAAAAGATCCTTGGAGATCTGATGACACTATTAATGAAATGTCAACTGCTAGTTCTATATTTCTAGCAGGTCAATTAGATTCCCATCTGTAACTGAATACTTCACCAATAAATCTGGGATCAGAATTTTAGATTCTGGGTATTATCTCAGTGTGGAATCATGGTATGGCAGTATTGTAACCACCACCTTGCTTTATATATTTCCTTCATAAATAACAATCTAGAAAGCAGGCAATGAGAGAAACATTAAATTTTAATAGAGAGAAAAAAGAATTTGCCTCTTAGTCTCTTGGAATTCGTTTGCACAGTTGAAGTTATAAGATTTCTTGATATTATTCTTTTTAACCCATGTACTTATTAAGAGCCTACATTCAAACAAAGACTTAACAATTAAAGTTGATTGAAATTAAAAATGTTCTATGTTCATCTTAAATTGGTGGGTTAAAATTAATACTTTGATGAGGCCGTATGATATTTTGAAGAACAGATATATTTCACTGCATTACATTTCTGAGTATCAAAAAATAATCCTATGTTTTGTTTCTGAAGATTTAAAATTAAATATATAAATGGGAAATGGAAGCAGAGAAAGGAAGTTGTAGTAATTACAGATGCTACAAGAAAATTCTGCATTTGGTCCAGTTGTGTAAGAATGTAGATCACATGCCCCTGCTTTAACTCAAAAACGGTTCTGGGAAGTTGAGGTCTGGAATTTTTAGCCTGTGTGGAGGATGGTGGACTCTGCCAGCAAGCAGGGAAGAAGTATAAGCAAAGGTGATTGCATGAACAATTGGTTGTGTGGAAAACAAATAAGAATGATATACAGTGGCTCAAATATGATAGAAGCTTGATCCTTGCTTCTGTAGAATTCCAAAGTTATTCCATGTGAAACTCTCAGTTCTCTTTTTAAACAATAGTTCAGAGAACCAGGCTCTTTGTATCTCATGACTCATCAAAGTTCAAGAACTGACTTCTAAGATCACAATGTTGATTTGTGTTGGGCCAAGTTAGAGGAAGTGTTGGGATAGAACAATTGTTTTGTAAGTCCCTTAGTCTGGAAGTCACATACACCATATCCAGACTCATTTCGTTGGTAAGAGCTGATCCATTACCTCTGCTCCCTACCCACATGACAAGGAGTTAAGAAATGTAAGTCCTAACTAAGCTGAACTTCCCAGCCCCCAGTGAATTATGAACAAGAAGGAAATATATGAAGAGGGTAATCAAATAATTTGATGGTAGAATGATTGCATTTTAAGAATTCTGATTATGAATACATTATCACCCCAGAGATATCTCTAACAGGATGTCATGAAATATAGCAGTGTTTTCAATCATAACTTGTTTGAGGACAATGCTAATAAAGTTTAGGTACCCTGAAGTTGAAAGGAAGAAGCAAAACATTGATGAAAGTGCCAGGATCCCCCAAAAAGATTTTAAAAGATAAGAATAAAGGATCACATTTGCGATAAGACTGTTGAAACCAAATATAAATTCCTGCTTTCAGGTCAGCATACTCAGCAGCACAATTTAATTTGGCAAATATTTATTTAGTTCTTATTACTTTTAGGGCATGTTCTAGGCCAAATATAAAATATAGGAAATGAATGTTAATAGCAGAAAATAATAAAAGATAAAAAAGCAGTATTAAACAATTAAAAAACCAATATCAGCTATTTGTATAGGATCTTTCTCTCTCTCTCTCTCTTTCTCTCTCTCTCTCTTTCTGTATCTTTCTCTCTCTCCAAAGGTGAGAGTATTTGTATGCATATATGAGCACGTATATGTATGTATGTTTATATACACATTCTAGGTTAAATTAGAAAGTTTAAAATATACGGAACAATGTATACATTTTGTTTTTCAGATTTTTGTCTTGGGTCCTTGGTATAACACTTTCAAGGGAAAAATCAGCAAACTTGATTGTTTTTAGGAGAATGTAACTAAGTTGATAAGTAAATTTGACATCATATGTATTCACTCATTCATTTATATGATTGAGTTTCTATTTTTTTATTTTCAAGGAAGTGTTGTATGTGTATAAATAGGTGCCATTTAAAGCAAAATGTAAGAAGTGAAAATTAGAAGGGTGAGCGATTTCTTTCAGCAAGAGATAAGGAGAAGATTTGTAGGATGGGAGCTAATTTGAGTTGTCCTTTAAAGACAGATAATCCAGGATATAGTCAAGAGGGAAGAGAGGTGGAACTGTATTCCAAGCAGGGCAAAAACTTTAAAACAGAGATTTCAGGGGAATTATAAGGTCTGTTTAATTGCAGCTTGAATGGCATGAAGGAAATAATAGGAAAAGGCATCAAGTTATTTAGAGATAAAATTGCAGGAGATCATTGAGACTAGGTTAAATGTTAGAATTTTATTCAAGTGGTAAGCAGCCATTACTTAGTTACTATATTCTTATTATTTACAGTGGAGCAAATATAAGTCATAATAGTTTTACAGGTGCTCAAATGAGAAATAATAACACAACACTACTACAAAAACAAGAATCACACAAAAACCTAGAGGTTTTTAACCTAAAGAAGAGAAAATTTATGTTCTGAAGGATTGTCATAGGAGGAAGAAATGACCTCGACCTAATTCTATTCATCTTTTTTCTAAAGCTCCTATACTGTTCAATACCCTAAACTGAGTCAGATATTGAAGGAGGGCCAGACTAGAAGGGTGGGGTAAAGGTGGGGGCCTGTGTCAGTATTATGAAAAATACCTTAATTGTATAATGAATTTAACTTGAAAGTGTTGAAACCTAAGTGCAAAATCATTTGCCAGGGCAATGTAGAGGGACTGAAACATCTTGTGCAAAGGGAGACCTGAGATTTCTAAGGTCTCCATTGCAACACAGAAGTACTATTATTTTACAAAATATTTGGTAGTTTTTTTTTTGTTTGTTTTTCTTCTGAGGAAAAAAAATATATATTATATTCAGGGAGTTTTAATTCAATTAAATTTATTTTGTCCAACATGACCAATTAAATATTAGCCATTAATTAAGAATCTGTAATACGGAGTTAATAAGAATATGAAGGATATTGTGATAAAGTATTCCATATGGTCACTTTCCATTATAAGTTTTAAAAAATTAAAAATTAAAAAACAAAGCACAATATAACATTTAAACCTGAACTATGCAAGACATTTACAGGGTGAGAAATTAAGAGTTAACTTTTCACAAGTCTGCTCAAGATTCAAATACTACACTACTGTCATTTTAATTCTAGTAATGAAGAGATATAATTCATTATTTCTCCATAACAAAAGCTTCAAACAACTCCTAAATAGTTGTCCTGAAACATGCCCCAGCTCCTCAGACCAAGTTTGAAGTCTTTCATGTGTTATTGAAAGATGTCCATAATTGGCATATATCTTGCCTATTAAATATTATTCTTCTAAACTCTCCTACATAAAATCTTCATTCAAATCATTCATACCAATTCCATTTTTGCCTCCCTACATTTTTCTAGAGATAGTCATCCTTTTATTTCCCAATTATAAAAATCTGCACATCTCTAAGTTTTCCTAGAGTCTTCTCGACTAGTATAGCTGATGCCAGCCTCAACCTTCCTGGATTTTATGTAGCAATTACTGACTATACTTTGTATCTTGATACTTAATCTTGTTTAAACTTACACTACTTTCTGTTCCATACTGATTTATTTTTCTTCCTAGTGAAAGTAAGTGATCTACAAGGACAGGTGACATGTCATACATTAATTTTCTGTTCCCTAGGATATGTAGATGAGTACTAGGAACTAAGCGAAAGGTTTAGTAATACTTATGAAGCAGAATTGAATTAGGTAGACTTTCATAAGATCTCCCATATTTTCCTTACCTTTGAAAATGAAATTTGCCATCATAAAATAATTTTTATTTATACACACACACACACACACACACACACACATACATGTTATTTATTTTTTATACTGGAGATCAAACTCAGGGGCACTGGACCACTGAGTCACATCCCCAGTCCTTTTTATTTTTGACACGGGTTCTCAGTAAGTTGCTTAGGGCCTGGATAAGTTGCTGAGTTTGGTTTTGAACTTGTGATCCTAGTCTACCTAGTCACTGGGATTACAGGTGTAGGCCACAACGCCTGGCCTGCAATCTTGCTATCATGGTGTTTTTCCTCATACAGAGAAGGATTTAGTTAAGAGGTAAGAGGAATGGGGTTGTATTCAGGAAGTGTATGAGGTATAACAAAACTTTGTGATCCATGTCACTTTGTTTTAGCTGTTAAAGATATTAGCAACATGCTCATTTATTTTATCTACATTTATGAAAACTATCAGAGGGATTGGGTTTGGTTGTGACCTGTCTGAAAATTGAACACATAAATATTTAATTAGCTATATAAGAGAAAAATTTTAAATCATATAATGAAAATCCAACTTTGGCTCTGATTTTTTAAACTTCCATGACTTTAAATTTGCTGCCATTACATAATTGAAATTTCAAACTTAATGGTGGACTATGGACTCACGGAGACTAGAACATCATTTTAATAACCTTGTCTCCAGAGTATAACAAAATACCTAAGGTGTAATGGATTCTTAAAAGATACAGTTTTTGAGTGAGTATAGTTTGGTATTGCCACCATTGTTCCACTTATTGATTTGCTACTTTACATTATCTTTTCTTCTATTGGGTATTTGTCTATGTCTTTGTCATTTGTTTCCTATTTGCTTCCCTAAAAAGGAAAAATAAAACTACCTTATAAAAAGGTATTGTGATTACTTTCAAAATCAAATTCTTAATTGCTTCTTTCTAAGTTTCTTCTATTTATAATATCAAACTGGACTGAAAATTCCTTGAAGACTGATTTATATATCATTCACTGTGGTTGCATTTTCAACTTCTAGTTCAGTATTCAACACAGATCAAAAGCTACCTACTAGTATGAAACGAAATAAATATTAAACAAACAAGTCTCCATTTACCCACCATTATTATTGAGAAGTCATAATAGTGCACCTGTTTTACCTGATATAAGTGTACTAAGAAGGTTATAAAGTTTATGGAAAGGACTTTGGATTCACAAAGGATTTTGGATTAAAATCCTGGTTCTGACACTACAGGCTATGTGACATTGGGCAAGTTACCTAACTTCTCTTAGTGTCTTCAGTTGTAAAATAAGGATAATAAGAGCACTAACTTCAAAGGATAGTTACAAACATTAAATGAGCTAATGTAAGTAAAGCCTGTTACATAGTCATGGTTCAATAACTATTAGCTATTTTCTATTACCGTTTTCTTTCTGTAAAAAAGAAACATTGAGCACAAAGGCTACAACATATGAATTTATTTATGTATCAGTCGCCTACAATCTTTGTACTTGCTCTATCCTCACTGATAAAATTTCAGCAAAACTGACCCAGCTATCCCACTCCTTGGCCTATACCCAAAGGACTTAAAATAAGCATACTACAGAGATACAGCCACATCAATGTTCACAGCTGCTCAATTCACAATAGCCAGATTGTGGAACCAACCTAGATGCCCTTCAATTGATGAATGGATAAAGAAACTGTGGTATATATATATATATAATGGAATATTATATATATATATATATATAATGGAATATTACTCAGCCCTAAAGAATGATAAAATTATGGCATTTGCAGACAAATGGATGAAATTGGAGAATATCATGCTAAGTGAGATAAGCCAATCTCAAAAAAAAACCAAAGGTCGAATGATCTCTCTGATAAGCGGATGATGACACTAATGGGGGGTGGGAGGGGTTAGTGTTAGGGTTAGGGTTAGGGAGGGGGGCAAGAATGGAGGAAGGAAGGACTGTATAGAGGGAAAAGAGGGGTGGGGGAGGAAGGGAAAAATAACAGAATGCATCAAACAACATTACCCTATGTAAATTTATGATTACACAAATGGTATGCCTTTACTTCACGTACAAACAGAGAAACAACATGTATCCCATTTGTTTACAATAATAAAAAAAAGGAAAAAAATTTTCAGCAAAACATCCTTACATCTTCATTATCTCAATTTCAGATTTTATACTATTTGTCTCTGTCTTGAAACATGCTAATAAGATCAAACAACTTATTGAGCAAAATGTGAGTCAGCCATCATGTTAAGCACTTTTTTATAATTTTTTTATTTTTACAGACTGCATTTTGATTCATTGTACACAAATGGGGTACAACTTTTCATTTCTATGGTTGTGCACGATATAGATTCATACCCTTCATGTAATCATACATGTACAAAGGGTAATGATGTCTGTCTCATTCCACCATCTTTCATACCCCTGCCCCCTCCTTCCTCTCATTTCCCTCTATGCAATCTAAAGTTCCTCCATTCTTCTTTTACCGCCTACCCACCACCCCCATTATTTATCATCATCCACTTATCAGGGAAAAATTTGGCCTTTGGTTTTTTGGGATCTGACTTATTTCATTTAGCATGATATTCTCCAATTCCATCCATTTATCTGCAAATGCCATAATATTATTCTTCTTTATGACTGAAATATTCCATTGTGTACATATACTACAGTTTCTTTAGCCATTTATTTGTTGAAGGACATCTAGGTTGGTTCCACAACCTACTATTGAAATATACATCATTTCATGAATTTTGTATCTAATGAAATAAGATCTATTATCCCAAAGTTATGGTTTATATATTAGGTGTCTTCCAAAAGCTCCTGTGTGAGACAATGAAACAAAGTTCAGAGGTGAAATTATACTAAACGTAATTAGTACATTTATTCTCTGGTAGGGATAAACTGTTTGGTAACTGTAGGCAATGCAGACAGTGGTTGGAGGAGGTAGGTCAGTGAGGGCATGCCTTTGGGGTTTATATTTTGTTCCTGGTGAATGGAATTCTCTCTGCTTCCTTGTTGCCATGTCCTGAGCTGCTTTCCTCCACCATGCCCTTCTACCATGATGTTCTGCCTCACCATTGTCCCAGAGCAATGGAACTGACCATATGTGGACCTGAGATCTCTGAAACCATGAGTGCCAAACAAACTTCCTCTGCTAAAATAGTTCTTGTTAGGTCTTTTGGACACAGCATCAAAAACAAAAACAAAAACAAAAACAAAAAAAAAACAAAAACAAAAACAAAACAAAACAAAACAAAAAAAACTGACTAAAACACCCAATTTTGCCAGTGACAGCATTTATAATTTCTCATAACATCTTAGAACATTTCCTTTAATCCTGTATCACATATATACATATTTATTTACATGATTCTTATATTTTCTTAAAAACTTTTGTTTCACTATTTATGTTTAAATTCTTAAAGAGTATAGTCTATAGCTTGCTTTCTTTATTCAGTTACCATATTCCTAGAACCCTATGCAGGTCTAAGCTCTCAGTAAGAATTCAATGAATTTTTGTTAAGTTAATAAATGAAATGAGAATCATATCTTTAGTTAATACTTCATGTTACTCTCTGCATAATTGTATTTTCTTCCCTGAACACTCATACTATTCCTTGGCCTCTAAGATGGTGTAATACTAACAGGGCAGAACCTGAACTCAAACCCAGAGCTATCTGATTCTAAAGTCTGTGTTCTGCACTATCAATTTTTTTCTTCTACTTCCCTTTGGTGGCTCCATTTGTATTTGGACCTTAACTACCTCTCTGACTGAGGAACCTGATCTACCTCCCTGATGTTACTTCTCAATCTCCTATTCATGTCCCTCCTGCATCTTTTCTACAACTCTTCTTTCATTGGGGTTTCCCCAGTGTCTAGTCATAATTTCTGCCCTACTTACTCATCAAGATACCTGGGTTCAGTTATCACCCGCATTCTGATGATCTCCCAAGTGTATCTCTACCCTGGTTTCTCTTTGGGTTTCTAGATTTCTATGTTTAATATGCCTGACATCTTTAGTTAATACTTCATGTTACTCTCTGCATAATTGTATTTTCTTCCCTGAACACTCATACTATTCCTTGGCCTCTAAGATGGTGTAATACTAACAGGGCAGAACCTGAACTCAAACCCAGAGCTATCTGATTCTAAAGTCTGTGTTCTGCACTATCAATTTTTTCTTCTACTTCCCTTTGGTGGCTCCATTTGTATTTGGACCTTAACTACCTCTCTGACTGAGGAACCTGATCTACCTCCCTGATGTTACTTCTCAATCTCCTATTCATGTCCCTCCTGCATCTTTTCTACAACTCTTCTTTCATTGGGGTTTCCCCAGTGTCTAGTCATAATTTCTGCCCTACTTACTCATCAAGATACCTGGGTTCAGTTATCACCCGCATTCTGATGATCTCCCAAGTGTATCTCTACCCTGGTTTCTCTTTGGGTTTCTAGATTTCTATGTTAATATGCCTGACATCTTTAGTTAATACTTCATGTTACTCTCTGCATAATTGTATTTTCTTCCCTGAACACTCATACTATTCCTTGGCCTCTACTTTCATAAGGGGCCCCCACAAAATCCAGAAATTTCCTCCCTTTCTTCCTAGTGAAAGCTACTTCTATTTCTATATTCTCAGTATCTTTGTTCAGTCACTTGTTTCTCTCAGAGTTTACTGTATTGCCCTTATTTATGCAGACATCTAAGTTTTCTTTCAGTACCTTTCCTCCTTCTTGATTTTACAGCTAATCAGTGAGTGACCATATTTTCTAGATTCTATTGCAGGGTCAAGCTGTGCATCCAAGTCAACCCAATATTCTGCAAACAGAAATGATGTGTTTCAGAGTCATCTCTTGAGACAGAATTCTACTTCTAGACTGTTCTGCTTCCCCATTTCTGCTGGGAAATAGTAAAGAAAAAGTACCAATGACCAGTTTCTGGATGACTCTAGAGCATTGCTGTCTCCTGACCTAGACAACCATCTTGGAATTAGATTGTTAAGTCAAAAGAAATTGTTCTTTAATCTCATTTAACATTGTATTTTATGTCTTTTTATAGAATCTTAGAGTATAACCTAAGAACTTCATGAAATTTGTTTCCCTAATTCTGGTCTTATCTAATCCATTCCCTATACTTTTAAATAATTGTATGTTTTCTAAAATGCAAATATCATTAGGCCAATCCCCTGTTTAAAATATAGATGTGGGATTTATTTCCTTTATTTCCAAATTTTCAAAATAGGCATATTTTGATGTCATAATCATGAGGGAATAAATCAAATAAATCCATCCATGACTCTCTCAAGCCTTCACAATAAAGTTGCTTAATGAGGGACAAATCCTTTCATATTCTGCCATTTTTTGAGTCTTGACTTCTGCCACACCCTGATAGACCTCTGGACACATACGTTTTTCAGTTCCTGGGTGGTGACAGGTTTTGTGTACATACCTGTGTCCTTACATGAGCCTGCTTGCTCTCTCTCTGGATGTATATCCCATGTTTTCTGCCATACTGGCTACCCATCCTTCAAAACGTTGGTCTAGTTGCAGGCCAAGTGTTGTATCCTACATAAGGCGTCTTCTCATACCTCAGCATCAGTTAGATGCCTCTCATCTCTGTCCCCACAAAACCCTGTCAGAATCTTTATCAGGGCACATTTTCTTTAAACTCAACCTATTTCTCCAACAGACTTTGTTTCCCCACACAAAAAAATATATATTCTCATTTAACCAGGTTTTATGTCATTTATGTTCCTATTTATGTGTTGCTGGGGATCAAAATTTTTTTATTGAATGAAGAGGATACACACTTCTTTTTAAATCATTCAGTTGAAAGTGACCTTAGCTCCCATCCATTATAATGCCAACATTTTAACCTATGCCTCCTTAAAAAAAACCCCAACTAGTAAAAAATATTTAAATTGAAATGGTATTTGTAATCAATATAATTAGAAACTGACCAGGCACACGTATTTTCTCTTAATGGCAGGTTTCTTATAATGACCTTTAAAACTTTACTGTATTGAGAGAATTTAAGAAGTTCCTAAGGAATATTAATTTTATTATTGAAGTAATAAACTTTTTTGAGAAATGAGATTATGAAACATTGAAGTATTTTATATAACAAATGATAAATACTGAATGAGTAAATTTAGTTCAACTTTGGTAAACAGGCAAATTATCAAACATTGAAAGATTGGAAATAGTTTACAAATATTCCCAAAAGCCAATTTTCATGTCCTTGGTCACAAAATAAAGAAAATCTACAGTTCTTAGATTTCTTTGGTTGGGAGAGGATTTAAAAATATCCCATAAAGGAGAAAAAAGGTTATTTTTCTTTTTAAGCATGCATATCAAAATTTTATGAAATGATTTATGATTTATTTATTCAAAAACTCTGTGAAAAAGAATTTAAAAGAAATTAACATTCCATTATGCAGGGCTTTTCAAAAATATGATCTTGATAGATCATATGTTAGTCAAATTTGAAACTGTCCCAGTTATGGGCTGATATTTTAAAATCTAAAAAGTTTTATTTATCTAGATCCTTTATCCTTGCCCTAGGCCTGATTTGTACTTAAGGAAAAGTTCAGTAAAAATAAGTTATTTGTGTAAGCTTTACATATATTCACTTGTTAAACTGTTAATATAATTACAGTGATGTCTTCTGCTACAAATATATTAGTGTGTATTGGTCAGAGAACAATTACCTAATCAGAGACAGTTTTGTGGTTGTGCAACTCGAGCATTTATGAAGGACCAGGTGTTTAGAAGCTCCTTTACTTGGCTTAGGCTCTCCTAAAGCCCCCTTGAAATTCTTAATCTTGGGAGCAGGGGCCCTGGGTTTTCATTCTCTCCTGGACTATGTAAATGATGTGGCCAGTACTATGAATAATTTAAATAATTCTCCTGATTTTATATAAATTTCAGAGAATACATGGCTAAAATGCCAGTTTCTAAACATCAACCCAGGAACCCCACACCTAGGGTCCTAGCTGTCTGCCAGGTTCTGCTTGCCCAGCTTAGCTGTCAGGTGCAGCACACAGGTTAAAAGAGATGCTCCTAAGTGTCAATCCTCCCAGCTCCCTTTCCCCGCTGGCTGGAGGAATGAAGCTGGCAGGCAAAGTGAATCAGATCTCATCCTGTGCATGCCCAAGCTTCAGAACAAAGCCCACAGGTCTGATTTCAGCTTTACCAGTCTTGGTAGGGTCCCTTAAGTTTACTGTCGGATATACCTGTAAGCAAGCAGTCTAATGTTTTTGTGATCTTGCTGCTATGAAAGTATTTAATAATAAGCCTCAGAAGTTGGGAGGTAAGAAGGAAATCTATGATGTCTAATGCCAAGGTGGTGTTCAATGTGTTGAAAGTTGATTAAATTTCCTTTTAACACCCCTTGAAACTGACATTTTGCTACCATTTAAAAAATTTTCCCTCCATACTATTTTTTATACCCGTGATTTAGAGTGATATATATAGCAAAGCAGCGGCTATGAATTGGCTCAAAATGATTCTAGGGGTAATGAGCAGGGATTGAAAAAAGACTGTGTCTGTTCATTTAAGGAAAGTAAAGCTAACTTTATCCTGCAACTGCATGCCAAGGCAGGTCAAAGATTTGAGACTGCTCAAATAGTGCCATCCAAATTTTATCGGTTTGAAGTGATAACCAGTTCCAGAATCCCATAGATTGATAAAAGGAAAATATATTTAAATAGATGAGTGCAACCTCAGCTATCAGTTGCAAAATTGCTTGCTTATTCATACAGTCTCATTTTTAAACTTACTTCTGTTTTAACAAAACTAGTCTGAGTTTGAAAATTAAAAAATATACTATTCAAGACCCTCAGTTCAATCCCAGCACAGCAAAACAAATAAATAAAAAGAGAAAATTGATAAATACAACTTTCTTCTATATGTGATATCTGAAGTATCTCTTTCTGAAAAAATAGTTATTGTTTCTGTATGTGTATCTATCATAGGAAAATGTGGAAGTCAAACCTGAAACCCTAAAAGGTGTTCTGGCATACTGCTTGTGACATGTGTAATGTACAGCATTCAATTATTATTTGAATGCTCCAATAAAACAGAACAGAATGCCCTGTAACTGGAGCAATCTAGTATATCTTGCGTAATTGACCATCAAGGGTGACTATTACAGAAGCATTTGTTTAGAACCAACTGTATATATTTTTCCTCTTGTCATTCTGTTTTTCTCCACATCAATGGTTAAAAACATAAATCTGGCAAGACTTTCTTATTATAAGAGTCTAAATTATTAATTTCCTATTTACTTTGGCTTTTGAGTCTAGCTCATGGTTCAACCTCATTCAACCCAAGGTGTCCTTTATTCATATGGATATTTTTTAAATGGCATTCTCAGTAGAAAGCACAGCAAAATAAGAGAGTCAATCATCATGTGGACACCAGATTTTAAAAATTAGGGTAAGTACTAATAAAGCAAGATTATTTATATGTGAAAAGAGACAGTAGGAAACTCTGTTGATTTATACAAAGATAAAATCACTTCAAAATACAGAAGTATGATTTTATTGTAAAATTATTCCCCTTACTAAAACACAGGATGAGATAATGTTAAATAATCACACAAAGCATGCCATCTACCCTGAATTCTCACCATATGTCAAGAAATAGTTTCAGATTTTAGTGCTCGCATAGACCTTGATATCCCTAGTCTTTGATAGTTGACAGGGGACAGAGAATGGCCCAGAATAAGAAACTAGTACATAAAATGATATAGTTTTGTGATATGCCTACATGTATAGTCTCAGAATAAGAGTAGAAAACCTCTGACAACATAAGAATAACTAAATAATTCCAATATGTAATTTTTGTAATCTCTATTACACAATAAATTAATTTAAGTATGAATATGAATAATAGCATGCTAATAGCCTTTGTTAGTGCCATAACTGCTTTTCATATATCTTGGCTATTTATTAATATTATCTTATAATACTGTTTAAAGATGCCTCAAATATTCTTCGAATCATGTCCATCTGTGACCAAGAAGGAGTGATTCAGATATCTTGAGCATCATTATCATAGGTGACTGAAATGATTTCCAGTGATGTTGACCAATACTTGATAAAATTCCAGACTAAATAAAGTAAAATCTTTCATAGATCGTCACCATTTTAGAAAAAGCCAATCTATGTAAAAATTGCATATGTAAAATAGTGGCAAGTTCTAGGCTCAGATAATTGTAAATATTCATTTTCCCTGTATGGATTTCCCATGGGGTATTTAAAATTTGTGAAAACTGTAAGAAAACATACTTCACTGTATGGGACTTTCCTACTCTTCAAGGCATGTAGCATTCTAGTCTCCATTCCTCAAATGCCAGCTAGTACTGGCCCTTCCCCACTGTGGCAAAAACTACCCTTGCAAAATTTCAAAATGCCCCCTAGGGGGAGACACCATCCTCATTAGGAAAACGAGGCTTCCCTCAGTGTTTCAGTAGTTTTATGATACATAATGTAGGTATACTTTCTATTTTTGGGGGGTATAAAATATGTTACCATTTTTCTAAAAACTAAAAGGGTATTTGTTCATTTGCGAAAATCAACTTTACTACTAACACAAGCAAGGAATTTCAAGGTGGAAGTTTTCTAGTAACTTAGTCATTTATATGATCTGAGGTAGCACATTAATTGGTTAAACAGTACAATTCCCAGTCTGAGAGAGTTGGTTCAAGTTTCACTCATGTTTCTACTAGTTGTGTGACTAGTGCAAAGTACTTATCCTTCCTAATCTTTCATCACTTCACCTATAAAGTGGAGATGTTTTTTAGAGGCAATGTAGATTTGAATAAACTTAATGATTAATTCATATATATTAACTATTGCTATTATTCTCTTACAAAAGCAGTTTGGATTTAGGTTAAATATTTGACTTTTTGTTAATTTATGAAAAATGAATATCAGGGGATAGTAGACTGTACAAAGAACCATGGGCTCTGTCAAAGTAGGTAATTTTAAAAAATAGGTAAAATGTCCATTATAACAAATGTGGGAAGAAACTGAGGAAAATATAAACTATTTTTCTATCAAAGGAATAATGTTTCTAATTGCTAAAAATTTCATATAGTAAAATCTTTTCTTCTTTTTGTAGTGTCTCCATAGTTGAATTTTTCTGTTCCCAAAGGAACAGGCTGAGAGGTACACAGTTAGGCTTTGTCTGCTTTTGTCTCAGTACCAAGTAGCCATTTACTCAGTCATTGGTAACACACTTTTCAAGACTCACAAGTTGCTTTAGCTTCTCCAAAGCCTAACCTAGTATTTTAAATGCCTATTTTGAGTTAGGAATTGAACACATTTTTACCTCTAAACATCTCAAGCATCTAAACCAAACTTCACCTAATTTATATGTGTTCCTAGCATAAAGATACAACACACAAATTGTGAATCTTATGTTGCAAAATTTAAGGACTTCTTTTACCATATAGGATCATTTGGATAGCAGAAGAAAACAAAATAAAAATTCCCAGTCAGAGTAATAAGTTAAACACAGGTCTTCTCTCTCACAGTTTCCTTGTCTGCCCTTAATTCCCTGCAGAACAGTTGGCCTCGAGGTTCGATATTTAAATCTTATGGATTGGTAATATGGTTAGCAACGTATTCTGTAACAAAATCTATTACAACAACATTTGAGTGTTGTGCTAGGACCTTTACTCTGTGATCTTTAAAATTGTGATATGTATTTTAAAAACCTCATTCATTTGATGTGCCAATACCCCTCATAACTCCACTACTTTATATGATTAATGATTAGATTGAGAACCATGTAACCCAAATTAACTTGTTTGGCTTGAATACTAATTTTAAAAATGATGTTTCCTCACTGAGATAGGTTTCTTGGCAGCTTTGAGATTTTGCTGTGAATGGGTTATTGAAAGGATCCTACAGATGGATTTATTCATCTTTCTTTTTGCCCAAGTGAACTATCTGGTGGATCAGATGGGTGACATTCCACCCCATATTATCTCATTGCCCTGTGTGAAGGAGATGCCAGTCCCTAACTGCCTCATTTATCTTCTCAAACTTTGCTCTCTATATCCCTACCCCTGGTCCTACTCTCCTCTCTTTCCTTCCTTCTTTCCTTCCTTCCTTCCTTCCTTCCTTCCTTCCTTCCTTCCTTCCTTCCTTCCTTCCTTCTTTCCTTCCTTCCTTCCTTCTTTCCTTCCTTCCTTCCTTCCTTATTTCCTTCCTTCCTTCCTTATTTCCTTTCTTTCTTCCTCACATCCCATTTTTACTACCTGAAACATGTGTTAACTTATTGTGTATCTTCAATAAAAAAATAAGCTCCTCTGGGACAGAGACTGTGTTTGGGCCACTGTTCTAATCCATGCCTAGGAAATAAAATCCGATATTTGCTGAAGGAATAAACAGAGCAAAGTTTTTCTTGGTCTATATTCATATAATTATTTGTGGGATTTTTTTGTTATTGTTGCCTTAAGTTGACCAGCCAAAAATTATACATAGATATAGGACTGTAGATCACATTAGAGATTAACTAGGGAGCAAAATTATTACGTTATTCAACCCTACCTAAAAATCTTGGAGTCAAAAAATCTTAGGGAACTATATAAGGACAATCCTTAGAACTTGCAGTATACTCTATGCATCTAGAGAGCAAAACCCCAAGACCCTAGATAAGAATTATATTCATGTTTGTAGTTACATCATAACTTTCTTTAATAGTAATGTCAGTCCCATTTATGACCAAAGATATCTCCCTTATATGCTACCTACATCCCTTCGGGGTGAATTTGTGGTATAATTAAGAGGACTCAGTCTACCTGCATTTGTGTAGCTAAGCAATTGATAGTTATTTTCTTTACTTAACAATTTGGCTCTCAGCTACATTCCCAAGTCATTAAAGACTGTGAGAAAAAACAAATCATGAATACCACTAACTCCCACTTGGTACATTTGGGAAATGAGTGACCAGTGAACAGAAGTCACATCATCTCAGGACATGGTGCCTTACCCACTGCAGCAAATGATGCATATTATTAGATTCCCCAGGAGTTCTGAGCATCTGCAACTGGATAAGTATCCACATACTTTGCATGTATTTGCACACCATGCTCAAAACACCTCTGACAATCATGACAATCATGTAGGTAAGAACAAAATATCTAATGAAATTTTACAGTAGTTGTAGTCAGGTCAAATACTCAGAAATTCTAGATGTTAAGGTTTAGAACTTTTCTGATTTCATCCCTCACATTAGGAACAGTTGCAGAATGAGCCAGAAAGCACA
The DNA here is from genome assembly GCF_902686445.1 of Sciurus carolinensis. Taxonomy (NCBI): domain Eukaryota; kingdom Metazoa; phylum Chordata; class Mammalia; order Rodentia; family Sciuridae; genus Sciurus; species Sciurus carolinensis. The sequence continues at coordinate 84,070,824 of NC_062216.1, forward strand.
ACTAGAAAACAAAAGAGGATCAAATGGAAGACTGCTCTTGAAAACACTGATGTCTGCTAATGTTAATATATTGAACATTTAATTGGTTTAAGGCACCAGGCTATCTCCCATGAGATCCTATGGTATTGAAGTAAAATTGTCTTCACATAGTGTGTTGGTGCCAGAATCTTCATACATATGAACTTTTTATTTTTTCCATTGCCATCTTTCTCTTCAAAATAATACCAATATACATGCTTAATTCAGAAAAGCATGCTCCAGTTCAAGTTATTTTATTAAAGCTTAGAAAAATTTACTAGTATATGATTCTGAAGTTCATAATTTCCCTTGAAATAGCTATAGGTTAATGTGTAAAAACCCCTGTGGATTTTTCCCTTTGTTTAAATAATATCCTGTAATTCAAGCCAATATACTTTACAATAGCATGTTAAAAGCAAATAGGAAAGCAGTTTAGCTCTAAATTAAGGTTCCTCCATCAGCATTTCTACTCACTCTGGATATTTTCTGATACAAAGCTTTGGTCTCTCTTTTCATGATGTTATTCTGCAGTAGTAAAGCAAGTAACCACAGCTTCATAATGCTAAGCACTCCGGTGGGAAACACAAACAGAGTGCATAAACCAAAGTATTCATTTCATGAGGCTTTATTAAAAGGCTTCACCTCTAAATTGAGCTGTCATACACTGTTGGGAAACTTTTTACCACAGTTTATTTTAACTATGTAAAACGTTAAAGGAATGGAATTTCTTCGGCTTTTCATATAATGGGCATGACCTCTCTTACACACCACAAACAATCTATACCGCATTTAATCAAATTGGCTGGAGAGTAAAAAAATCAGACCATATGTTTTCCCACTTTCCCCAATTTTCAGAAATGACCCCAACCTCGTTAACATGCTGTAGATTTCATGTATACCAAGCACGCTCTTTGGGGTTCTCACTGAGAAACTATACTGCATGATTAAAAGATATCCTTCAGATGAGAAGGACATTGGGTAATTTATAAATCATTCATTCGTGACACAGCTCTATACGGTATTTCAAGGAATTGCATTAACTGCTTTTGCCGTTTCCTCAAATGTTGCTTTCTGTTGACAGTGTCATAGGTCATTACCAATATTTTCCTTATGTAAGCAATACCAACTTTCTATTAAAAATACTAATTTCCACCCTACTAGAGTGTCTTCTGAAGTAGCATGTATATTTAAAAAATCAAGTTGCTTTGAAATATTAAAGGAATATATTTAACTGAAGGGTTTGCAGACAGGTTGTTTTTCTGTATTCCTGATGACAGAAAGATTTTAGCCTACAAAGTCAATAGTAAATTTTATTAAAGTCATTATTTTCCTGTTACAGGCCTCGTGCCTTAAATAAACTACAGCTGACAATGCTGTCTTACATACTGTCATACTGTAAAATGTCCCCTCTTTATTACCTCAGGGACAACTCATTTGGAACTTTGAAAGTGTTTTCACATTAGAGTTGCTCATTTGCAGAGTTGGCCTATGGCTGTGTTTAAAGAATGTGGTTGTACTTCTATTTTCCTCTAAATATGCTAGGGAAAAATATTAACTTGCCAACACATTTTTTAGATAAAGATTAATGCCCCTTCTTCATAGATACAAACATATCTCAATCTTTACATATAAGTTTGCTCTGACTACTTATGACATCATCCCCCTCCCCAGCCCACTGAGTCTAAGAGCAAAGCAATTGACATGTATATGACCTGTTTTGTTTCAGAAAATTTTATTCTCTCCCAAACTGCATTCTTTAATGAACAGCCCATGTCTTCTGCATCATCTTGATCAACATAATCTTGATTATAAGACTGTATGATGGCCTCAATGAATAATCATCAAGAAAACATTTTCATCAAAATCCACAGAAATGTGTTTACTATTTTGGGGTCATGGCATATCATCCCAAGTTGTGCTTATTTAACACCCTGTAAAATAAACATGACCTCAAACCATCTTTTAACTTCTATTGCCTAATTTTTAAAAGGATTTTTTTTCCTCCAGACATACTCAAATCCTACCTACTTATACATACTATTGTGAAAAAATAAACAAAAATAATCAGAGGAAATAACATTAAAAAACTGCTTTACATTTGAAGTCAGAGGTAATAATGCCACAAATATACATGTATTACCCCACCTCCCATTTTAAAGTATTTCTTAAAGTTATAGCTACACTGTTCAGGAGTATGAGAACCAGATAAAAGTTTACTCTAAAGTCTTCAGACTCACATGGTCAGAATTGCTGGGCTCTTCTTCTGTACCTTTGTAGAGAACAGTTGAACAGGAGAAGCAGGTGCATAGTTAATTCTAGGAATAGATATGGTCTCTGCTCCTGCATCCTCCTAATCTGACATCATTTTCTTTAGTCCATGCTATGGAAAAACGAGATGTTTATAAACCCTTGTCCCAGACTAATAAAGACTTGATCAATGGCAAGTTTTTGATTTCAAACCCAGTTCTCTCCCGTTCGATCTTCAGTCAGTGATCTTTGCTGCTGGTCTATGTGAGTAGTCAGATCTTGGTATCTATTTCTGTAGCCTTTTAGACAAAGTGAAATAGAATATGGAGTCCATAAAATGCTTTCCCTTGGAAAGATGAAATAATTATTTTCCAGTAATATGCTATATACATGAATAGCTAATGTGTCATCCCTATAAAAAGAGAAATATTTTTTAACTAACATCATTTGCACATTTTCTTCGGATTTATTTATTCAGAATAATTGTACAACAGAACATTGGCTATTTTGTATTTAAATCACTCTTGCATCCCACCACACACAGACACACAGAAACATTCCACATACATACATGCACATACAATGGCACTCATGACCTATTCAGTAACTACAACAACACTAAATCTCTGCCATGTTTCTTCTACACAGCTTAGGAGCCCAGCTAAATCATAATCGCCAGAGTTCCTCATACCATGTGGCGTGAACCTAGATGGTATCAAAATGCCTGATTTGTTATGTGTGTGCTACTGTTCACTTTAAAGTGCTTTTACTACCTTTTCTTATCAATGGAAAACTTTCAAGATATTTAAAAGCAACACCTTTCAACCTTCTGGTCACAATAAAGCAAAAATAGCAGGTGGCTATATGAAAACAGTAGAATACATTTTTAAAGGAAATCAGGGAAAAAGTGTAACATTGCTCAGAGTCCATTTATACACTTTGTATTGGGAAGAATGTGTTTTGGGGTGATGTGGGATACTTTCCATTTGCTCAAGGAGAGCATTAGCTCCTTTATAGAGCAATGTTGTTATTTTTAAGAAAGATGGAGAAACGAAACATTAGAAAGCCTTCTTAGCAATCAGGAGAGCTGAGTTCAGCAATGATAAATACAGAGGCCAGCGGGCTAAACTTAAAACCACAAATTCCTTAAATAGAAAAGATTAAAATTCTTCACCATTAGGCAACCTTTTTGGGGAGCAGAGGAGAAGCAACCTAATGCTTACAAAGCAAGACTTCTGACTAATTAAGGAAAAGGAGAGAAATAGATTGTGCTCGCTATTCTAAACAGGTTATCTGTTGTGACAAATGCAGAATTGTTAAAGGCACAGTGAGGGGATACCTTGGCATTCAGGGAAAGAAAATATGAATATCCTTAATGCAGGTCATGGGGGCAAGTCTAAAATCTGTTTCAGTGAGAAGTAATGTTCAGAACAAACCAAATGAATAACACAGTTTGCTTCTTTAGTTCATGCAGCCTTCGATTTGCTTTCTTTGCAGACAGTAACTGAGATGCCCCCTTCTTTCCTTTGCTCTTGCATTCACTGCATTTACCGTGACCCTCTAAAAGTTCAAGTGTCATCAAGGGCAAGTTTTTTTTGTTTTGTTTTGTTTTTTTACAATTAGCCCTCACTAAAAATAAAACTTCTCAAAACTTGTCACTATTTAAAAACAGATGACTTATCTTTTAGGCCAGTCATGATTAGTATAATAAGTACCATAGTCACACTGGTAAATAATTTAGAATGAGAGGATTGATTTTCATCCTGTGAGCTAAGCTTGTGTCTAGGAGAAAAGAGCAGAAACTTAGTTTAGAAAACAGTTGCCCCGCTGTCACTGTGTGACCAGTCCTTAGAGTTATGGAGCTGGAGGGAAAGTCCTTGCATTTCTTATCAAGACTGAAGGTCCTGACTGGAGAAGGGGTTGGCTGGTGTTGGGGGGAGAACCATCAGACCAAGAGGAGATAGGGGTAGTCTCCTGATATATTTGAATATAAGTGTTTTCAGTTATATATTCTTACACAAGTATATTTATATACTGGGTTATACAGAGGTGTAAATGTTAAACCAAGGAATACACCAGTTCTATATGGATAATAAAAAATAATGTTCTTATATACAAACAAGAGAGTTCCATTCTGTCAGGGATTAAACTGTCCTCAGGGACAACGTGATGTGTGTTTCAAAGGCCTATGCTAACCTTTCTATGCCACATTCTACATACTCATAGCCCCAGACCTTTTTACACAAATGATTCCAACTCTGTTTCCAGGCAAGTAAAACCCTGTTCCCCAGGCCCAAGCTTCTCAAAGCAGACTTTATTCCAGCTGTGTGCACCTCTAAACCTAAGAGAGTTCTCAAGTTGGTGCTGTCTGCAAATGATGTGCACAGAGCATGGGTGAAGACTGGGTATTCATGCACAGCTGCATGAAACTCTTCAGGTTACAGGACTCCTTAGGGGACAGGTTGGTAATACAGGGGGGACTCTTAATCTTACTCATTAACATAGACACTTTTCTTTTAGTAGATTTAGACATGTCAAACTAAAATTTCTTTTTAAAATGATTTTAAAACTTCAAATGAACATTGAGGAGGTCAAGGAAAGAACCACTAAGAAGAATTAAAGGAAATAGTATCTGATGCTCACCAAGGATTGGGATCAGGGCCTGTTCTCATCTACAAATTGAAAGACCTCATTAAACCACCTGTGGTATTTACTGGAGTACTCAGAAAGGTCTTGAATTCTTAGTAGGGACAATTAGCCACAACTAATGATTGCCCCTGACACACACCAAAAAATTCCTAAAAGATAACCCTGATAGTAACAAGCTATTTTTAAGTAAATTAACTGTATACTCAAAGGAAGTGATTTTAAAAAATATGTAAATTCAAAATATCTAGCATTAAAAATGTAAAATTTATAATGTCTGACTTCCAACAAAAAATTATCAGGCATACCACACACATACACACACACACACACACACAATATGATATAGAAGAGAGTAAATCAGCTGTTTGAAACTGATTCAGAAATGATAGAAATATTTAAATTAGTAGATAAGGACCTAAAACAACTATTAGAAGACATTTTATGTGTTCAAAAAAAAAAAAAGGCAGCAGAATAAATTGTACATATCTTTCCTATCCTTATATATGAATACAAGACCTATGTAATTTCACATCATGTAAAACTACAATAATGGGGCCCTAATTGGAACAAGTTTTACTTATCCTATATATGTATAATGTGTCAAAATATACTCTATTGACACTTACATCTAGAAAAAATAAATAAATAAAAAATAAATATATAAAAAAGAAAATCAAACTTGTACAGCTGAAAACTAAGATGAAAATAAATTGGATGGAATTAACAGCAGATTGGAAATTTAAGAAAAAGACAGTGATACAAACAACACAGCAAAAGAAAATTTTCATAACAAAACTTGAGAGAAATGAGAATTTTGAAAAGTAGACAAATCACCAACAAACTAAGGGACAACTTCAAATGATCTATTATACCTGTAAATTGAGGCCTAGAAAGGGAAAAGGCAAGAAAATATTTGAAGAAATAGTTATAATATTTTCCAAATATGATCAAAACCCACAGATCTAAGAGCTCAATTAACTCTAAACGTAAGAAAGACACACAAAGGAGCATTAAAATCAAATTGTTTAGAACAAGTAATAGAGAGAGTGTCTTACAAACTTTCCAAAGAAAAAGGACATGTTATATACAAAAAACAGCAAAGATAAGGATCTCAGAAGTTTCTCCAGTAAGTATATAATAGCAGTGAGAAGACAGTGGTGAAATATCTGTGAAGTACTGAAAAAAAATGTAAACAAAAATCATGTCAACCTAGAATTCTATACCCAACAAATATGTATTTTGAAATTAAAGGCAAACTAAAGACTTTTGCTGGTGTAAAAAAGCAGAAGGGATGTATCAATAGGAGATTCACACCATATGACATCTCAGAGAAATTATCTTAGGAAAGAGAAAAACAATAGGTGATGGAAATGTGGGTCTCCACAAATAAACTAAGAGTAAAAATGAAACTACATAGGTAAGTACACAAAACTTCTCTTCTCATTTAAAGATTTTAAAAAGATAATCACTTTAAAAAACTACTAAATATATTTCTAAGTAATCCTTTACAAAAATCAAGATAAAATTAGAAAAGGTGTTAAATGAAATGAAAATGAGACCATCACATATCATGTGTGGGATTTCTCTAAAAAAGAATTGGAGAGAAATTTACAGCTGGAAATGCCTACACTAAAGAATCTCAATGAAGATATACTCATAAAGATAACACAAACTGGTATAACAAGAGAGCTTTTGAAGTGACAAGCACTAACCTCCAGAGCAAAGTGGAACTATGCAGAGGATCTGATCCCCAAAAATAAATATGACTCAGAAAAAAAAAAAAAAAAAAGAATCTCAATAATCTCTCTTCTGTTTAAGAAACTAGAAAAAAGCAAAACAAATGAGCATGAATAAGTAAGAACACAAGAAAACATATGAAGGTGAAAGTGTGGAAGATAGTGAAATAGAAAACCAACAGAGATTAATCAGTTAAAACCAAAGCTGGTTCTTCTAGAAGATCCATAAAACTGATAAACTTCAGTTAAAGGTATTAAGAAAAACAAGAGAGAAGATACAAATTACTAATATTAGGGATGAGAGAGGTGACATCAACACAGCTTATTTAGAAATCAAAAGGATAAGTAGGCAATAGTTTAACAAATTTATACCAATAAATTTGACAGCAAAGATATAATAAGACTTCTGTGAGTTAAACCTCACTTAGGAAAAAATGAAATAGATAACCTACTAAAATTTTGAAACTGTATTTGAAAACTTTACCACAATGACAATTCCAGTTCTAGATGTATTGAATTGTGAATTCTTCCCAACACTTCAGGAAAATAATATTAATTTCACAGTCTTATTTCTTTCTCATAAAAGCTGTCAGTAATATGGAGACCTGGGTTTGATCCCCAGCACTTCGAGTGAGAAAAAATAAATAAATAAAAACTCAAACAAAAAAAAAAAACCTCTCAGTAAACTTGGCATAAAAAGATCTTCCTCAATCTGATAAAGGCCATCTACAAAAAACTAGTAGCTAATTTAATGGTGAAATAGTAAATGCATTTTTTTCTAAGATCAGCAACAAAACCAGGGCTTTACTCTTACAACTTATATTCAAATTTATAAGGAGGTTCTAACCTATATTTTACAAAAATTACGAGGCTGAGATAACACTGTCTTTATCTGTAGACAATATAATTGTCTATTTAGAAATCTGATGGAATGGGCAAAATGCTAATAGAACTAAGTTAGTTTAGCAATCTTGAGAACACAAGATTTGCAAACAAGTATCAATTTTATTTCTATATAGTAGCAATAAGCAACCAGAAAATAAAAATTTAAAATCATTGTTTATAGTACAAAAATAAAATACTTATTAGCAAACCTTGTGAAATGTGTGAGACTTTAACACCAAAAAATACAAAATACTGTTGAAATTAAAAACCTAAATAATTGGAAACCTATACCATATTCATGGGTTAGGAGATCCAGTATAGTTAACATTTCAGTTTTTCCTAAATTGATCTGCTGATTCAACACAATCACAATCAAAATCTAGTGAAGAGGGTTTTTTTTTCTTCCTTTTTTTGTAGACGTTACAAACTGATTTTAATATTTAAATGGTAATGCAGAGGATATAAAATGGCCAAAACATTGAAAAACAACAACAACAAAAACAAAGTTGAAAGACTAACACTACATGATTTCAATGCTTGTTATAAAGACACCATAATTGAGACAGTGTTATAGTATATAATATAGCAACATAATATAGTAATAAACAAACATATCAATGAGATAGAATAGGAACTTCATTAGTAGATCACACATACAAGAGCTCATTTTTAACAAAAATATAAAGGGAATCATCAGAGGAAGTATAGACTTTTCAACAAATGGTGCCAAAACAATTGGACATTCACAGATAAAAATAAGTTTACATTCATATCTACTACCATATAAAAAAATCAATTCAAAATGAATGATAGGCCTAAATATAAAATCTAAAACTAGAAAAGATGCTATGCTTTTACTGATTGGTTATATCCTTCAAAAGAGGAAAAATGATTTATAAATATAGAAAATACTTTATTCCATTAGAGTTTAGTGTGATTTATGATACCTTAGCAAATAATAAAACTCCAGGAAATTCTCTACTTGTCCTGTATAAGTGGATGAAAGTCATTAATTTAATAAGTCAATCATTGCAACTTAATTCACACTTAGTTTGATACATTAGTATAGAAAATGTCATCTACAAATCTCACCATTTTAGAATTGAGGATATAATTGGTGATTATTTCAAATCTTGAGTGAAAATGTGAGGAAGAACAGTAGTAATGAATTTATCTGGAAATGACCACTAAGTGAGGAACATACATACACTTGTGTGACACAGCCTGGTAGTGACTTTGTCCTATTCATCCTCTGAACATGTCCACCATGATCTAAGTGTCATTTCAGACTTATGTCATGCAATGGAATAGTGCTGATTTTGAAATTGATTAAATCCAGCAGGTAACAATTCTTAAATACCACTCACATTCAGAGTTTTAGATCTACTTTATGAGATCTTGTAGATTTGTGGTTTATTTCAAATGCAATTAAAAAAAAAAACTCAATGTAAAAAAAAAATATGTAAAAATGATCTCAAAAGGTGCTAAACACCAGTCAAAGTAAGTTAGTGGATTACTTAGTAACAAAGTTGCCCCGAACAGGCCAGGGTTAATGATGATTATTAAGATATTGATTTTTTTTATTTGTTCTTTTTAGATATATATGACAGTACAGTGTATTTTGACATATTGTACATACATGGAGTATAACTTATTCTAATTAGGATTCTATTCTTATGGTTGTACACGATGTGAAGTTACCCTGGTCATGTATTAATATAAAAGAATAGGAAAGTTATGTCTGATTAATTCTACGTCTTCTCTATTCCCCTGCCCCCTCCCTTCCCTTCACCCCTTTGTCTAATCCCCTCTCAGCCTCCCTTGTTTTGGGTTAGTATTCACATATCAGAGAGAACATTTGGACTTTGTTTGTTGGGGATTGGTTTAAATTGGTGCAACCACTATGGAAAGCAATATGAAGATTCCTTAGAAACTTGAAATGGAACCACTATTTGACCCAGTTATCCCACTTCTCAGTTTATATCCAAAGGACTTAAAATCAGCATACTTCAGTGACACAGCCACATCAATGTTTACAGTAGCTTAATTCCCAATAGCCAAGCTTTGGAACCAAACTAGGTTCCCTTCAACAGATGAATGGATAAAGAAAGTGTGGTATATATATATATATATATATATATATATATATATATATATATATATATATATAATGTGGTATATATACTTAGTCATAAAGAAGAATAAAATTATGACATTTGTCAGTAAATGGATGGAAATGGAGAATATCATCCTAAGTGAAATAAAATATTGATCTTAAAAACTAAGAGCTTGTTCACAAAGCCCACTGATGCACAAGTTTCTAGTAAACAGATCTTTACCTCACCAAATGAAGGTGATGATTACCACCTTCAAAAGTTTACATTCAAATATGCTCTATATTGATGGAAGGCATCATTGGTGGCCAACATATTAAAATAAAGTACCAGGTTAACTAACATTTTCAAAGTTGTGTTACATTTATATATAAAAAAAAGATGTAAACAGATCTATTTTTAAAATTTCCTAATAAAAGGGACAAATCGATTCCGTATTCTTCTTTTTCCTACCTTTTACTCAGATATGCTAAATAGAGCTGCAGCAACTATTTTGTCACCATGAGGTGAGGTCATAAGTAGAATATGAAAGATTGAAGTGCTAAAGATGGTAAGAGCAAAAAGAATAAAGATTTTGAGTCATTTAAAGCTTTTACTGATCAGATGCACCTGAACTTGCTCTTCCATTTTTCTTGCAATGTGAGATTATTAAATATCCTTATTTAAGACTTTGTTGGATGGTTTTTCCTGTACTTTAAAACAAAATATTCCTGAATAACACAATCACATTAATTATTTTAAGTAGAGTCTTCTCTAGTTAGAAATTTCCACTTACCAAATTTCATTCACTTGAACAAAGCTATGCTTTCATAAAAATGAAATAATTATTTAATAGATGGAGTGAGGTCATGTATGTTTTTGTTATAAATACAACAGTCATGGTCATAGAGTAAACATGTTCATAGGATGATACATTAGTCAGGAATATGTTTGTATTCAGTTTGGCAGTGTATCATAGTTGAGAAGTGTAAAAGCAACAAGTTAGGAAAAGTATTAGTTGAAAAATCACATTAGGAGTAAGACAAAAAAGTTAAATAAAAATAAAATCAGTGAGAAAATAATGTTATAAAAGGCAATGGGACAAATGACAGATATTTACCATTGGAACCTCAAGGACAAAGGTTGAATGAAAATGGAAAAAAATGATTGATTAAATAAAAAATATTTCTAATGTGTGACCACATCAATGTGCGTGCCCATTTGATTTCATTCAATTTGATTCAATTCAACTTGATTCTGTTCACATCAATTCAGGAATGTTTGGTACTGGTTTGAGGATATGAAAATGTTGCTGTTACAAACCAGGGGTGATTCATAATTTAAGGACCATTTGAATGTTGACTATATCAAAACATGATAGATTTGGTAGCTGCAAAATAGTTGTTTCAGTCATGTGGAAATTATTAAGAATGAAAGGTTATCAAGAATGAAAGGTTATGAATCATGACAGACGTTGCTAGTTAGTAGTCTTCCTTCCTTAGCATTGGAACCTTAATTTTTAACCCTACAAATGGTAGCCTATAAATAAATTTACATGTCTTAGTGTGATCACATGCCAAGTGTGATCACATGACTAAGTTCTAGCCAAACTGTTTATCTAAGCCTCCTTTAAATGATATGGATTGCAATATTTACCCTTTTGTCCTCTTACTTCATGGAAATTATGTGATATCTGGAACTCTAGCAGCCATTTTGAATCATTAGCACAAAACTATACCCCAGGAAAGACCATATGAGCTTTCAAATTTAAATGCTAATATAATGTTCTCATAATGAGGATAGTATTGAGTCTGCTTATTTTTAAAATGTACAATAGGAAAAGAGTTCACTGTGACTTTATCTCAAGTCACTGATTTGTCTGGAGCAATTTCAGTTGTGGTGGATCTAAATGATCTAATTACTGCTATTGTAACATTCGGTAGAATCCCTGCTAATTGAAAATTGAGTGATACCTCACATTAATGCCTGATGACTAAAAAGTAAGTAGTTACAAATGTCTGCCACTAGTGAAAGCAGGATTAGAGGTGAGGTGAACATGAGGATAACTTTGCACACATTGAAGAGGGTATAGATTTGGAGCACTTGAGTTGTATCAGCTACCAGTGAGTGTCTTTCAAACTGATATAAACAAACCTTCATTATTTTGATCATTATAAGCCTGGTTTTCTGTACATTTAACTGGAGGAACTGACGGGACAAGGGGATCAAACACCTCCATGGAAAAATACGTAGCAAAACTCTAGTCAATTCCTCATTTTTATCTTTGCCTAAATTTGTTCTTATAATTCAGGGAAAATATTCCTCTGGATTTCATTGCTCAACAATTCCCCCCAAATCATAAGATATATAGGATTTATTATTGTATATAATCCTTATATCCTTAAGAATTTTATCTATGAACTGTGACTCAACTTCTGTTGATGGTAATTAGAAAATGAGAAGAGATTGGAATCAAGATAAAACCCAATAAAGCAAACAGGCAAATACAATAAGACTTTTAGAAGTGGGGCCTTGGGATAAAACTCGTCAGTTGCAATGGCATGCACACATTCCCACAGGATTTAGAAAGGGGAACTGAAATGCTGAAGAGGGCTTCATGCCAGGTGGGCTGACTGCAGTCTCTTAGCCAGGGCGATCACTCATGTTCTAGGGAAGAGGAGAGAGAACTGAGCTATCCAAGATAACAGGGAATGAATCACTGTGCCTCGGGGACTACAGTAGGACAGAGGATACGTGACTTTCAAACTCTGAAGTCAGGAGTCATTAAATATTTGATGAAGACAAAGTGGGGAAGATGCAGTTATAAATATTATCTACAACAAAAGCAAAAATTTATGAGTATATTATTGAAATACAGACTGAGATACTAAAATGAATTTGGCCATTGAATGAAAGTAAATTGAAATTGATTATTCAGTATTCGTTAACATTAAGATATATAAATTGGCATTTGACAGTTGCTAGGCTCTTTACTTAGGGTGCCTTCTTTACTGGACTCTAAGGTGAACATAAATTTGCATTTATATTTTAAATACAGACTTCCATATATATACTTGAAACCCTTTATCTTTTAACTCCTTTCTATAGGGTGTAAATTCCTCATTCACCATTCTCCCATTAAAGAGGATCAGAAACTCACTTCTCCTGGATGAGAAAGAACTGATTCTAACCACCCTCCTAGTGTCATATATTCCTAAAGCAAATACTTCCATGCTAAGACATTAAGTACTAAGATGGGTTCTGATACACACATCATTTTTGTATCATTTCTTGCTTTGGATTATCCAGCATTTCCTGTAATTAATTCTGAAAAAGGAAAGCAGAGTAAGCTAAGGCTGACCTATCTGTGACACTTTCAGTAAGATTTTAGAGTATGCTCCCTTTAATAGCAAAAACTGTTCCACTTAAGTCTTCTCAGATCACTACTTAGACTAGACCTGTTTGCTTAATCAGTAGATAAAGTCTTAAGTGGCATTTTTTTTTTTAAAGCCACATTTTGTTTTGGTGGAGAGGAGGGGTAAAAGAAGCCGAGCTTAATTAACCAGACTGACAGGCTCCATAGATCTCTCAAGTGTTTAAATTAAGGATTGCAAGTTCTTGAAACTTGACAAGCCAGGCAGGATTGTCACTGCTGCTGTCTGAAGCAGAGGTAAGTACAGATTAGGCTTGTCCTATCTTTATCATAAGTCTTTTGCCAGGATCTAAGAACTTCACACTGTGAACAGACTTGAAGGTTTTCTTTATTATTGGGGAATTAAAGTAATAATTAAATTCTCACATTTTTCAAATGAGATTGCTCTTTTAGCAATAAATATTTGCTATTAGATGGAAGAGCATAATTGTTGCATTAAATGCACACACACAGAGACAGATCCCTTCATTAAAGGAAACGCTCATTTGTGCTGCATACTAGCTCTCAGGTTTAGCATCTTCACATCAAACAGAGATTGACGTGCATTGAATCATTGCATGCAGTGCTTAGGGACTAGAGAATATGAGCTCCCACCCACCTGGTCAGAGCTTTTCTGTGGAATGGGATGTATCCTTTTAGTTATTTATTTGCTCTGTGTGCATATATTCACAAGTATAAATATATACATATGCTTGGAGCATGTTCCACTACATTTGACATCTGGCAAGTCTCTATTATGAGACTTTCAATGCTTCCAATGAGTAATAAAATGGAATTACAAGAAGGGGTGAGGATGGGGAGTAAATAATGCAAATCATAACCCACAAGTCACTTTCTTTGAATTTAGGCAGGTATCAGTGTGTGTCTGCTGTGAAACACCTAATTTTAATCTTTAACCAATTCCTGTTTACTTACTGATTTCTGGAGAATCAAAAGCATCCAGTTATTAGAAATACACCTTTCAGATATTTGTGTGTTGTTACTTCCTTGCAAAGGAAGCTTTGTACCATGCTTACATTAAACAATGGCCTAAGCACATTAAATATTTTGAGGTGTTTGCAGAATGGGCAGATACTTTATTCTTAAAAAGGAAAAAAAATCTTCACTTTCAAGAGGAAAAATGTTTTGGCTCTCTGTCACCTGGCTGAAGAATATAAAAAAAAAAAAAAGGGAGAAGGAAAAAAAAGTTACTGTGTGCAGTTAATATCGAACAGCAGCCATCTCCAGATGATCCCTGCTGCATCCAATTTCTGCCAAAATGCTTTCTGTTAAACCTCCATCAAACAGACACACGGCGCACAAAAGAAAACCTCATCACCAAGGGAAACTAATCCACCGGTGCGCAATGTAAGCCTGTCAACTTTTTATTATAAGAAGTCATCACTCATTTCAGTGAAGATTAAAAGTATGACTAAATTGAGAAAATCCTCTTAGCCATTTGGAATTTTAATAGAGGAGAAAAGGGGTGAGTAAAATTTAGACTCTGTGTGTGTGTGTATGTGTGTGTGCATATATACATCTGTTTATATATAGTGAGGTTGTTGCATATATACACAGTATACACAGGCATATTTGCATATGCACATTATGTGTTATGTGCATATATCAACATTTGTATACACACATTATTTGGATGAATGTTGATAATTATGTATATATCTTCTGCCCCCTAAAAGGAACAGCTACCCAAAATTCATACATAAACATGTAGCCTTGTAGTAGGTTTTCTCAGTTACCACAGACAAACAGTTCCTGATTCA
>NC_062216.1:84088144-84155644 GCF_902686445.1 Sciurus carolinensis
ACATAGCAGATACTTCAAAAATATTTCTTGAAAAACCCTATGTCTTTCTTTAGCTTTGCTCTCAACAGAGAACAGATGAGAAAGGAAGGTGAATAGTATTGTTCAATGACTTACATGAAGCTTTTACTATTCTATAAATGGGTCACATTTTACAATCCTGCAAATGAATCTTTGTAACTGTCTTTGGCCCCATGATAGATTTGAACCTGTAATTATCAAAATTTTGTGGAAATTTGACTTGAAAAATGAGGTGTAATTAAGTGAGGGAGTGTTCCCCTTTCAAGTTTTCCTGCCTTTACTTTGATTATTTGTCTTTTTCATTTCATATTAATTTTTCAATTCATATGTTGGTTGTGAAAACTAATGACAAATGGGGATGGGTTAGCACAATTTATGCTCGGTAACTAGAATTATATATTTAAAATATGCTCTATTTCCTATATACAAAAACATATGTATAGCATGTATATAAGCAACAAAGTATAAAATAAAGCACACCCTCATAAACCCACATCCTGCTTCAGAACTAAACATGAACCATGTCGTCAATGTTATTTGTGTGCCGCTCAGATCCAATGCCCTGTTTTCTACACCAACCCAACTAGTTAAACACTACCCTGCATTTTATATTTATCATTCTTTTACCACATATGTTTGTACTACTAAAATGGATCATTTAGCTTTGTATATTAACTATATAAACCTAGTATAATTGAATGTATAGTCTTTGCCAATTTGTATTTTCTTGCCTAAGATGATTTTCCTAACTCATTTAAAGTGCTGCATATAGCATTAATGCATTTACTCTCACATGGAATGTGGATAAGCTTCATGTATCCATTACTTTATTGGTTACTGGAAAATAATTTGGTAATATCCTAAAACTGAGCATGTACATCTCCTATAACCCTAAAATTTTATTTCTGGGGAAAATTCATATACACTTATTCCAGGAGAAATACACTAAAATATGTTCATAGTAGAATGTTTATAGGAGCATTATTCCTTAATTATATTATGATTTGCAATTAATCTTTAATAATTATATATTATTGCAATAGTCAACAGAATTAATAGTGTGAATTTCTAAGCCCTCTTGGCTTAGAAAGGTTTTAGAGATGCCCTGTAGATTAAGAGGGATTATTAGTTCAATGTTATGTAAATTATTTAGCAATCAACTTTCAATAAATATCTTCTGAGCACTGTCATGTACCAAGCAATGTTCTATTTATAAGGAATGTAGCAGTTAATAAAATAGAAATGACTGCTGCCATGGGGTCTTCATTCTATTGTGGGAAGTGGACATTAAGCACATAAATATGGTCATACTACATGGTGGTACATACATACATGGTGGTAGTACTATAGGTAAATATGAAGCACAATCGCAGGACGGAGATTAATGATGTTTCTAGTGTAGATATCGTGGACAAAGGAGGCCTCTGTAGAAGCAGCATTTGAGTAGAAACTTCAGTGGAGGTGGGGAAGAGGTTATGTATACACCTCAAGAAGAACTACTAAGATCATAGGGTTGGAGTACATTTTATTGGTTTAGAAAAGCAGTAAGAATATCACTAGGTAATGAGAATTAGTAAGAGGAAGAAAGATCAGACATGATGTTGGAGTATTAGGCAGAGACCTGATTGTATGGCATTTTGTAGGCCATCTGGACTTTGTCATTTATTCTGGGTGTGAGTGAAAGGTTATTATCTGATGATTTTGCACAGGGGAGTTAGTTAACTAATATGTTTTATGGTTCAAAAATGTCACATTGATTAACATGTGAAAGAAGTCTGCAGGAGGGCAAGAGTAGAAGCATAGAGGTGGCTGGAAGAGGAGTGACTATCATCAGATGAAAGAAGAAAGCACTGGCCTAGGTAGGAGCAGCAGAGCTGGTAAGAAAGGAGCCCGAAGGATTTGCCGATAGATTATATATATAGATTTATATAGATAGATTACATTTATCTATATTATATTATTACATTTATTTATATAGATAGATTACGTGTGTGTGTGTGTGTGTGTGTGTGTGTGTGTATAAAATAGAAAATTAAAGAAGAATCCAGTGCTTTTAGCCTGAGCAAGTAGTTAAAGATGATGCCAGGTATAGAGATGGAGAACAATGAAGTGGAGTCAGGTTTAAAATCAAGTATTTGGCTTTGGACATATTATGTACAAGATTCTATTAGATATCCAAGTGGAGCTAGCTGTCACATACGCATTATATAAGTTAGTTCTGAGTTTAGGGTAGAGCCCAGGGACAGAGGTTTAAATTTATATTGATATTTAAATTAATGGAATTAGATGGGATCACCTAAGTGGTTAGTATATATAAAGAAGAAAAAGAGGCATGAAGAATGAGCCCTGGTATAACTGGTTGATTGCAGTGAAGGTCTCAGATCTTCTCCGATCTCTCTACCCACAGCCTTTACCATTTATTTTATAGGGACCCTCCTTCCTAACTCTAGGCTCTGCCATGCCACTTGCTTTGGACAATAGGAGACTAGTATTGTGATGCAATCAGACTAGAAATAGTACTTTCCCATTTGTTTGTGCTCCTTACACTTTATCTTGATTGACACTGAGTTTTAGGATGTTATTCAAAGAGCATTATTGTAGCAATTTAAAACTGATATACCTAGAGAATTCTGACATTTAGAGATCTAGACAAGAAGGAAGATTCACCATGAATCTGAATCTGAAGGAAACATCGTTAAGGAAAACTGGGACAAGTGGTGTCCAGAACCCCAGGAGATGAAAGTGCTTTAAAAGAAGGAAGTGATGAACTGTGTCAAATTCTACTGAGAGTTTAGGTAAAATGAAGACAGAGAATTGATCATTGCATTTGCCAAAAGGATTTCATTAATGTCCTTCATTAAGAGTGGTGGAAAGAAAAGTCTAATTAGAGTAAATTCTGGAGAGAATGGCAGATGAGCAAGTAGAGATTATGAAGGTTAGTGATTTTTTCTTTGAAGGGCAGTGGAGAAATGGACTCATGTTTAGAATGCAATGTGAGTTAGGAGAGAAATTTTTTGTTACCTTATAGATTGTTTATAGTGAATAGGAATGTTTTAGTTGAACAGGCAAATAAGAAGATGACACTGGAGGAAAAGGATAAACAGAATAGCAAAGATCTTGAGCAGTTGGTAGGGATAAGATGTAGTGAAAAACAGATGGAGTTGTCTTTAGGTGGGAGAACAAATGATTCATCCATAGTTAGAGGTCTGAAGGCAAAAAGTAGGAAGGGTTTAGAGAAAGGGACATTGGTAGTTTCGGGTTGAAGGATAAAGTTTTCTCTTAGTGCTTGTTTTTTTGCTTTTGGATTTTGTGTGTGTGTGTGTGTGTGTGTGTGTGTGTGTGTGTGTGTGTAGATTAAGAAGTAAAATTGTCTTCTGAGAGTAAGAAAGACATATGTGGAAGACAGAATTCTAAGCTCACTCCCATGACATTTACTCCTCTATTGCTTTCTCTTTGAGTGTGATGGAACTTGTGATATGAGGAGATGACACTCTTGTGATTCTGTTTTACTATGTATCAAAAAGGAGATTATCCAGAGTGGAACTGAGTTAAATGAATTTAGCACAATAAAAGAAGATTTTTCTCCTGTCCAGTTACAAGAGAGGAAATCAGAGGGATGCATTTTAGCTGATCTAGAAGAAAATGGACATAAATAGTGTGAACTACCTGTGGGGACCACATGGTAGGAGCTGTGGATGGCCTCTGGAGGCTGAAGGTGATCCTTGACTGTTATGGTCTGAATGTGAGGTGTCTCCCAAAAGCTCATGTGTGAGAAATGCAAGAAGTTTCAGAGAAGAAATGATCGAGTTACTAGAGCCTTTAACCTAATCAGTGAATTGATCACCTGATGGAATTAATTGAGTGGTAACTGAAGGCAGGTGGGGTGAGGCTGGAGGATGTGGGGCATTGGCTTTGGGGTATATATTTGTATCTGTCCAGTGGAGTCTCTCTGCTTCTTGATCATCATGTGAGCTGCTTCCTTCTGCCACACTCTTTTGCCATAATGTTCAGGCTCACCTTGAGACCCAAGGAATGGAGTCTGTTGTCTATGGATTGAAACCTCTGAAACTGTGAGCCCCCAAATAAACCTTTCCTTCCCTACAATTTTGCTGGTTGGTTCCTTTAGTCACACTAGTGAAAAAGCTGACTAAAACAGAAACTGGCACTGAGAAGTGGGGTCATTCCTGTGACTAACCTGACCATGAAGTTCATAAGTTTTTGAGCTTTTTGGAATTGATGGGAGAAATTTTGAGATGCTTGGCAGTGCCATCTGGAAATGGTTTAGGTTGTTGTAAGTGGAGCTTGATGGCTGATTCTGGAGGGACCACAGAAGACCAGAATGCCAGTAGGACCATGTACAGTAAAGACAGGGCTCAAGATGGTTCAGAGAAGGCGGACTTTTGGAATTTGGAGTAGAAGCCATTCATGTTATGTTCTGGCTGAGAAGTCATCTGCATTTTGCCCATGTCCTGAGACTTTCTGTGAGACTGATTTTAAAAGCAGCAATAGGCTTCTTAATCTGGTGGAAGAAATTTCTAGGCAGCATAGCATTCATGAAGTGACATGGATACTGCTGGCAGGTTTTAGCCAAGTTGACTGTGATATCCAGGAGCAGAAAGTAGAGCAGAAATATTTGAAAAACTTGAACTTAGAAAGCCAGAGTAAAACTGGGGCTAAGGATGTTGAAATTGTTAAAGACATTACTGCCACTAAAGAAATGCTAAAATCTTTGCCCAAAGACAATAAGAAAAATGGCTTGAGGAAATCTCAGGAGCTGGCAAGACCATACCCATCTCAAGCTCAAGGGAGTAAAAGTGAAAATTATTGAGAAGAGACCAGTGGGGAATCCTTCTTGCATGAGGGGACCTAGGAAGTTTTCTTCAAAGTGTTCAGCCAGCCACACACTCAGAGATTTCTGCAACAAGGATCCCTAGAGACTTGGCTATTGCTTGAGATGGTGGCAGACATTGACATCAACCATGTGGTGCGGGTTCTATAGGAATGCAGGATGCTGGAGTTAGGGGTTCATGGAGGCTTTCATCAAGATTTCAAAGTAAGGCATGAAAGGCCAGCAAAGTGCACAGGGTCAGAGTCCCTGCAGACACTCCCTGAGGAGTCAAAGTGTGGAAATGTGAGGAGGAAGCTGAAGCTGCAATGGAAACCCCTAAGATTAAGAAATTAAGGATTAAGATTAAGTAATGTGGGACATTGGTTTAGGAAAGCTATAGGAATTGAGCAGAGTCAAGCAACAGAAAGACCATTTGGCTGCAAAAACAAGGCCACAGGGTCAGAGCTACACAAGCCCTTTGGAGAAAACATCATGCCATGTGCTCCAGATGCCAGACCGAACTACAGGACTTGTTTGCCCTGCTGAATTTCAGCCTTGCTTTGGTCCCATCCCTTTATTTTATGCCCCTATTTTCATGAATGGACATGTTTACTCTCTACCTTTATATATTGGATATTTGTAAATTGCTTTTAATTTTACAAAAGTTCACAATGCAAGACTGCCATGAGCCTCAGAGAAGACCTTGGACTTCAACTTTGAGCAATCTGGGAACTGTTGAGACCAAGGGGACTCTTGGAAATAGACTAAATATATTTTGCATTTTCAGATGAGTGTGAGTTTTGGGGGTCAGAGACAGAATGTTATGTTTTGATGTGAGGTATCCCCCAAAAGTTCACATTGAGACAATGCAAGAAAGTTCAGAGAAGAAATGATTAGGTTACTAGATTCTTAACCCAATCAGTGAATTAATAAGCTGATGGGATTAATTGAGTGCTAACTGAAGCAAACATTGCTTTTGAGTCTTCCTGCTCTGAGTGATACGCCATGATTTATGGGTCCCTTTCCCTGAACTTATGGGGAAATATTTCTCTGAAATTCATCCTTTTCTCAAATAGAGAAGTCTTCTTCCAAAAAAGTTTGATTAGTAGTCACTTAACATTTTACTGGGAATATTAGCAATTCAAGTACTATCCACATTTTAGAATAATGCTTTTGTTATTGTTTTAAAAATCTTTGATATCAGAATTTTGAAGAAGATATTTGTGTTTTCTAAAAAACAGATTATTTTTGGGTTCCTCTAAACAGGAGTATGCAAATGAGGGCCTATGGCAAATCTGTCCCACTACCTGTTTTTATCAATACACTTTTATTGGAACACAGTCACACCTGCCCATTTACATATTATCCAAAGAACTTTTGCACTAAAAGTCAGAGCTGAGTAGTTGCAATGAACATTGGACAGCAGCACACAAAGCCTAAATATTTTACAAATTTGTCTTCCTTCGGAAAACATTGGTAACCCCTGCCCTAATACCTCCCTGCTCACAGAAGTCGGGTTAATCCTTACTTCTCAGTCTCTGTCTTATAAATTCTTAGAAGGAGAGGAATAGAAAGTTGGGAATACAAAAAATAAAAGAGTACGGGGTCTTATAGAAATTCTAAATTATTGCCTACAGCTTTGGATAAGGTGAAAGAAACTAAAGCAAAGTCAGTGTGGACATCTGAACAGTGATCATCTTCTCTCTGAGCTGTGTTTTATGAGAAGAGAAATAAGGATTTGTGGAAGAAAAGGTTATGCAGTCATAACATTGGTAATTCCTGGCATGTGTTTATGATCTGAGATATTGCTAAGATTTCTTAACCCTTTGTCAGGGAAATAGAACTCTGGTTTTCGTTGTTGTTTTAGAAATTCATTTCTTCTTGACAACTCAGTGAGTGGTATAATATAATTTTACCTCATAGATTTATTTTTTCCCCTACATCAACTGGACTATGGTTTCTGTACTGAGTAGTAAGAGGAGCTAATATTGTGTTTCCTATGATAAGAATGTAAGTGCTAGAGAGATAATCTCTTTAAACTGGTCCGAGTCCAGTCAAAACTGCAGAAAATCTTCAAAGTCACATCAAAAAAGAATTCTATGAGGCATCCTGTATCCTAAAACAAACCAAAGGGTTGAGATACTTACATGGTACTAATTTTACTTATTTTCTCTCTCTAATTTTCTGAATTAGCGTTATTAAAGTGCTTTTTAAAAAATATCTTACTAATATTTTCAAAAAGCATCTTGTAATTTTAGTTTCATCTCCATTGGTCTTCATTTATTTAGATCATTGTTTTATATATTTTATGAATTTTTGATTTTAATCTTTATGATTTCATTTCTTCAAATTTTAGTTTATTATGCTGTCTCTTCTAACTCTTTGTAAGTACTCTGTGGAGCTGACATAGCAGATGGTCAATTTTCATGAATGCTTTGTCTGTACTTGAAAAGAATATATAGACTCTATTCATTATAACAATTTTGATTATACATATTAATAACACATTATATTACTACATATACAGTAATTGTGGCTTTAAAATTAATTATATCATTTCTATTATCTTAATGCTACTCTTTACATTTTAAACATATATAGTCATATCTAAAGTTATTCATTCTCATTTGATTCTCCTCCCAAATAATACAAAACCCTCACATATTTTCATTTCCACATCCCCTCTTCTATCTTCCATGTTTTTGGCTAACATTTCAATTTCATATTTTCTTCTGAACTTCAAGAAATTAACTCTTGTTAGTTAACCTTTCTTTCTTTTTGTCAAGTGGAAGTTCTTCTAATATAGTCTTTTATTCTGGTGCAAGTAAAAATTGGCAATTTTCTTTGTTCTCTCTTTAATCCACCCTCATATCAGATCAATCCCTCTTGATTTAATTTTTTATATTTCTGGAATATATTTCCTTATATATATTTCCTTATAATATATATTCACTCTCACTTCTCTCTTCTCCTCCTTTCAAGAAGTGCAGGCCACCATTATCTTCATCAGGACAAAGGGTGGGACTCATAATTGACCTTCTTACCTTCAGTCTGCTCATTTCTAACCCTTATTCACCCACAGCAACCAAAGGGGTCTTTCCTAACACAAATGTGATCTTTTGGTTAAAATCTTCATGATTCCCCTTGCTTTTATAAAAATCTACAGTCTTTAACATGGCTTAGCAAGCTGTTTTCTCCACACCTATAGCCTTATTTCTACCCACTGCTTCTCCAGAGTGTTCTCTTTCTAGTCATTCTGAGTGGTTTTCAGCTTCCCAAATGCAGCAGCTTCTTTCACCTCTGCTGCTGTACTGAGCGTTGCCTTCTACTGGAACACTCTTGTCCATCTTTGCTTGGTTAATTTTTATTCAACCTTCAGACCTCAACTTTGAATCAAGCCCTTTGGATGTCTAGGTTCAATGTTTATAGTTGTTTGGTATTACACTATCTCTCACTAGTCTTTGACTAACTTTAATTGCTTTTTAAAATTTTCTTTCCTTCTTGGTAAGCACTAAGATCTGTGATGGTAGAAGTCAAATCTGCAGTGCTTGGCATACAAAATCACTTAATAAATATTTGATTAATTAAGGTTGAATGGATTTTTCAAAGCATAAATTGTTAAATATAGGTGCTATTTTGGTAATATGCTTACATTACAAAAACTTACCTTGAGAAGTACAGGGGAAACTAAAGAGTTTGGTCTGCAGTGGATTTATGTTGTTTCCTACCAAAGGGAAATATGGAAATGACACAAACCAAGAATGTGACCAGATGAACCTGCAAACTAGATAGTGACACTAAATAGAGAGCTTAGAATATTATCTATAATAATACAATTGGTAAGAGAATATGGACAAGTATAGCAAAATATATGGAAAATTGCAGGCAAGTAGTCTCTGAAACTCAGGGAATGCATGATCTTGAAATAAATCATTTAATCTCTTGATGTCTCATTTTAACTATTGAGTATATAATGAATGCTTATTATTAACTACTGCATGGGGTATTGTAAGACTTAATTTGCTAATGTTTATAAAGTGCTTCAGATTGTCTGATTAAAAGTACTAAGTATCATCATCATTATACTATAAAAGAGTATGTGAAATTTTATTTTAATTTCATAAATATGAAATTACACCTTCCTACTTTTATTTAAAATATTCTGAAATTCATACACATAAATTAATGTGTGTTTGAGTTTAGGTCTCTAGGCACTCTTATTCCTGTCTACAGATCTTGTCTACATTTCTGTTGCCAAGAAAGTTCACAAGACTTCAGCTAAGTGGAGTGCAAAGGGCTTGACTCCTTTGTGGTAAACTACTGCCCATGTAGGATGAGAGTGCTGTATTGTGGTTACCTTTTCTTTCATTTCAACTTTCCTGTTGTCAACGAATATTTTCATCATTTCTACAGGTGATTAGTTTTCTATCAATATCAATATCCTTCCCATACCCTTGAATATCTTTTTACTACAAGCTGGACTCAGGGAAATTTTGTGGGTTCAGCCAGTGCTCCTGACCTTCTCAGACATCCATCCTGTTTTCCTTCCTGGCCAGGTTGCTCCCCAGGCCTGCTGCAGATCCAGGGAATCCAACATGACACTCTGGGCTGCTTCCCTTATTTTCTAAATTCATAACTTTCACATTTCTAATATTACTACCTCTTCCTTCAGGATTTACTTAGAAATATATATGGAAGGTGAAATTTGGGTAATATTGGTTGTCTTAAATGTTATTTCATCTACAGGCTTGATTAATAGTTTGAATATAGAATTCCAGCATTAAATAATCTTCACTAAAGAGTTTCAGTATTTCTTCATTGTATTTCTATTTCAAATGTTCCCATTTTTACTTTTGATCTGTCATTTATTTATTTATTTATTTATTTTTGATGGTTCAGGACCTTTTTATTCTCAATGTTGTAAAAACATTGAATGTGAGTGATTTCTTTTCCCATTTATTGTGTTTGACATGGAGTCTGGCAATTTGTATCCTTTTGTTCTGTAATTTTTGTGTATTGTTTCTTTAAATTCTTTACATTTTTAATTCTGCTTCTGAAATTCTAATTACTGACTATCAGAACCTATAATTTTCTTTTCTCTCCCTGCATATATTCCATTAATTTGTGTTTTGTTGTTCATTATGAGAGGTTTACTCAATTATACTTTTTAACTCTAACTTCTTTTTTTAAAACACATATTGTATACTCTATTTTATTCATATGAGATATACAAGATTTTCTCTAATTATTCCTCTATTCTTTTATTCTGTTTTTACTTCAAAGTTAACAAAAGTGTTTTAGGATATTAAGTATAACTGTGCATGCATGTGTTATACATGTGCACATACATATATGTATATATGAATGACACATACTTTAAAAGTTGGTCAGTGGTCTTTAAACTCTGTGATCTCAATAATCTACATATTAAAAATTATTGAGGGTTTCAAAGAACTTTTATTTATGAGGGTTATATATTGATATTTAATATGTCTTAGTAAGTAAAGCTAGGTCACAAAGTCATGTGCCACAGAATGACTTTTTGGTCAACGATGGACCACATAGATGATAGTGGTCCTCTAAGGTTATATTACCTAGTAACATAGGAGCATAACAAACTATTTTTTAGAACATATCTCTATTGTTAATTGATATATAACTATATTAAAATGTTTATTCACTTAAAAAATAACAGTAACCCTCTTACATTCTGGAATAATTATTATTTAAATATTTAATTATATTTCTTAAGAGAAATATAACTTCATGAGTAGTGTAGCTATATATGTTACATATATATGTTTATATTTGCAAATCTCTTTAATGTCTTGCTTAACGGAAGACAGATTCATGTACCTGCTTCTAATTTAATTTATTGTGTGATATCACATATTGCGTTGCTTTTGAAAAACTCTTCTATACATTCATGAGAGTCTGAGAGCAAAAAGGAAAAGACAATCTTAGTAGTATTATGTTGGGGGCTATGCTGGGCGAACTCGCCAAGATGGCGCCTGGCAGCCAGCCAGAAGCTGTTTTGATCACATGGGGGTATGTGTGCACAGGTGTTCCCTAGAGCTCCTGCTCTCACCTGCTTGTGATTGGGCAGCTGGCTCCTCACCTGATCTCAACTGGCGTGGCTCCACCCTCCACCTCTTGGAGAGAATATAAGTGGGCAGTGGGCAAGGGCGTGACAGTAAGGAGCAGCAGTAAGCAGAGCAGCAGCTAGCAGAAAGAAGCAGAAAAGCCATTAGCAGAAAGGAAGAAGAAGAAGCGGCAAGCAGATAGAAACAGCAAGTAGGGGCAGCGGCATAAGGCAGATCGCAGAGCGGAGAACTGGGAACACATCTTTAGGTTGCAGATCACAGATAGGCAGATTGCAGTACCGGACACATCATTAGGAAGCACCTCAGATAGACGCACCCTTAGTTCACAGGATGCAGGATGCACCTTTAAGAAGAAGCAGCAGAACTAGAAGACATGGATCTCTGAAAGTGTAGTCTCTCTTAAGCAAAGACTCTCATTCTCTCTGATAAGCAGAGCCTCTCTCTCTCTCTCCTCTCAAAGCAAGTAAACCTCATTTCCTCTATTCTCTATAAACAAGCAAGCAAGTAAGGAAGTAGCTCAGAAATGGAGGTGGCTCAGTTTCCAGTCCACCACCCATGAAGACCTGAGCAAATTGTTGCTGCAGGCATTGACAAATATCCGCACATTTGGTACCACAAAGAGCCAGCGACAGTATTATGAAAATAGTTTGACCTTTTAGATTCCTGCAAAGGCCTTGGGGACTCGCTAGGGTCTCTGGACCACATGGCTTAGGAACTGCTCTTGTGAATACACACACACACACGCACACACCCTTTTAGGGTTATCTTGCTTTCTTTGTCTTATTTTATTTTTTTCCAGGTTTTTTCTTTTCAGGTTTTCTTTTAGTATTTTTACCTCCCACTCAATATCTGGTAACAGTTGCCTGGCACTTGACATTTACAAATAAAATACTGATTAGGCATTGTGTTTGGGGAAGGAATCTTCAATGATGAGTTTATCCTGGGCCATGGTTCTCAACTCCATCAGAACTATACACATTTTTTAAAGCAAATATTTTATAATGTTACCTTTATTATACTGAAAGGAAAATCATAATATAATTTAACCTACAAACACATGTAATTTTATTAATAATAATGTCATGCCAGAATTGCAATGTAAAAAGTAAATAAGCAGAAAGTGATGCGTAATAAAACTATGAACTCCAATATGTAAATCATCAAGCATGTTCACTTTACTGTGACCATAATGAAATAGTTAAACACTTGCACATACATGAAACTCTGTGAAGGTGGCAACTCTAACTTCAGGTTGATACAAATGTATTGGTGAGCATATTGACATCTGAAATACCATGAGTAGCACTGCTTTTTTTAAAATTAAATTTTTATCATTTATGTTTTAAGTGTATAACACTATGAGATATTTGTATATAAAGTGATTATCATAATGAAACAAATTAACATATCCATCATCTCACAGATACCTATTTTTTTATCCTGTGCCATGAGCACCTATAATCTCATTTAGCAAAGATCCTGAATATATTACAGTATCATTAACTACAGCTTTCATATTGTTACTGTACATTAGATCTTTAAAGTTACTCATTCTACATGTTTTCCCTTTTTCTTTTCACTCCAACCCTAGTGGTAATTACTAATGTTTTATTTTCTAAAGGTATTTAACTATTTTTTTAAAGATTCCATACACAACTGAGACCATGAAATGTTTTCCTCTGTCTCTAGCTTATTTCACTTCACATAATATACTCCAGATCTATTCCTCTGTTGTGACAAATGGCATGCTCTCCTTAAAGACTGAATAACAGTTCATTGTGTATATGTCTCCATGTGCACATGTATGTTATACAATTTTTTTATCTTTCCTCCATCTGTGGGCACCTGGGTTGTTCCCATGTCTGGGCTGCAGCAAATAATGCCGTAGGGAAGGTAGGCATGCAGACATCCTGGCAAGGTGGTACTTTCATTTCCAGTGGGTGTATGCCTGGAAGAGAAGCTGCAGCATTAGTCTTGCAATGTGACTTTATGAAATGGTGAGACACTCTTGGTTAAACTCCACACCAAACAATATATCATCTCACTTCAATTTACCATTGTATCCCTTTAAAAGTATCAGTCTGTGTTAAGGCCATGTCAAAGACTTTTTAACATGTCAAAGTTTATATGTTTGTATGTAAAATGCAGTTAGATACTAGATTTATATAACTTGCTTTCCCCCCTTTTTTCTCTTTTATTTTCTCTTCATTTTCTACCTATGGGAGTAGTGAAACCACTACAATTAGTTTCTACCTCAGTAGCTTTCTTCTCTTCTTTAGTACAGGATTTATAGCCCCCTGTCTGTATAACACCCTATTTCTGACTAACTGGAAGCCTGTGGAATCAGTGTGGAGGTAATAATGTTGAACATTTTGTATGACTTTAATAAAAAATAAATAAATAAAATCATTCTATATATATACAGTATATACCATATTGACTGAAAAAAATCTATTTAAACTTAGATAAAAATATTGAGGCGTGAAAATCTTTGCTGATCTGAAGACCAGCAGCATTATCAGATAGTATGAATACTCTTCTGGTTAGTAGATGATTTTTGGCAGGAAAGATTCTATCTCTTTACTTTTTACTTAATGTAGAACAAAACCCCCAAATCTGAAATTACACAAATATCTCGTACTCATATATATTTATATGAAATCAAGGAAATGAAATTCCTTTATGAGGTAATGTTATTACAGCAAATATGTACCCTGATATTTCATAAGATGTATTTTTTATTTATATAATGCCAATATAATCTAGAATAATACTTCAAATGTTAGTACATTATTTGGCCTATTTATATGTAATGCTTTTTAGCAAATTGACTATTATAAATAAAATAGAAGTTATGAATTGAATGGACATTATTGAATTAGGTGAATTTTTATTTTTCATGTTCATATTTTACTTTTATAATTCATATTCCTATAATGTTCCTTTTAATGTTCTATTTTAGTTATTACAACTATAGCCATGTAATGCCACCTTTCTGTGTTCTAAGATTTTAGGAATAACTTATTTCTGGAAAAGAAAATTATGAGATTTAAGGTAACAGCTAATCAGTTTTTCTCAAAATAGTTGAACTAAAAACATTCCCTCTTATTACAGTGTAAAAGTCACTGCTGGGCATCAAAACTTAAAAAAAATGTTTTTTAATTGTCAGTGAACACTTATTTATTTAATTTATTTATATGTGGTGCTGAGAATCAAACCTGGTGCCTCACATATGCTAGGCAAGTGCTCAACCACTGAGCTATGACCCCACTCATCAAAGTATTTTATTAATAGCTATTTCATCCAGGAGAAGCCTCTCCAGGAAAAAAGAAACCACCTCAATTATTCCAACCCAAGAAATGTAATGTAGTGAATTGATCATACACGTGGGAGAACTAAGAAGCCAGTTAGGAAAATGTAAAACAACTATAGAAGGAAGCCCCTACTCAAGTGTGAAAGGAACTGTAGGGTTGCCTAGAGACCAGGTTCACCTGGATCTGTCCAGCAGGTGTAGCTGAGAGATGCAATTGCTTCTGGAGATGACACTTCAGCAGAGAAGGAGAAAACTCTGACTATCCTTTCCACTCTGGCTATCCTTTCCCACTGGAAGCATCCTTGATACTAGGAGTCAGCTAATGATGAATGCTGGGAAATGACACCTATAGCTGTCTGCTTTTGATGATACAGAGCCCATGAAGGAGAGAATGAGAATGATCTTACTGGTAATAGGCCCAGGATCTGCACTAGCTACCCATTATGCTACTCAGTATTGACTCTTGCCTTTCCACCTGTATTCACATCTCATATGACTTCAAGTATCACCATCAATGAGTCAACTAAAAGTGAGTCAACTAACTTGTAAATAAAAACATCATTGTCTTCTCAAACACACACCCTCTTCCACCATCTGACCCTCAAATCTCATTCTTGATGAAGAGCACGAATCCCTTGGTAGCTCATGATTAATCTTGAAAAGGGTCCATGTAGGCCAGAATCTGCTTTTAAAAGGAGGACATTTATAAACAAAAGGAGGCTCTGACTGTATTCCAGAATCTCAGAATGTACATTGTGATTTTACTTTTGAGGCTGTACAGAGACTTTATATCACTGCTTTATTTATTACCAACATTTTGAGCATTTTGGTATCTGCTAGATCAAAAGTTTTCAGTGACAGAGCAGGGTGTATCATAGTTTGGACCTACTGAAGAGTCTTCTCCTCCTCTGGGCTAAATTTAAAAGTAGAAAAAGTAGAAAACTTCTAGCTTATACAGCAAATAGATTGGGGAAACACCAAAATGTGGCATGTGTTTTCCAGAACCAAATGTCAATTTAAAGGTCAAACCACTAAGGTCAAATTCAGTAAGACCTGGATGCAAGTTAAAGAACAAATTGTGGGTGTGGCTATGAATTGGGAGGAAAAGGAAGCTAAGAACATACATGAGGTCAAAGAGCTGGTGTGACTATCCTGGGTGAGAACTGAAAGGTCACAAGAGCTGGTTCACTCTGCATTGCCACCATAATCAAACTAAACTACTACTGATACTACTAGTAGTAGTAGTACTATTTCTTCTCCTCCTCTGCCTCCTCTACCTCTTCGAACTCCTCCTTTTCCTCCTTCCCTTCTTCTGATCTGGAACTTGTAATCCCCCTGCCTCAGGCTCTCAAACCAGTGAGATTACAGGCATGTGCCACCACCCAAACTTCTTAATGTCACTTATCATGCTTTCCACCAACTTGTTCAACTGAGTCCTCTACCTTCATCCCTAAGTATCAAACTTTGTTCTTCCGTCATATTGAACCACTGGAAAATTTCTTATATATGTCATCCTTTCTGTCTTTCACACTGGCCTCTGGGCTGACTTTGGATAATAATCTACCCTTTTATTTTTTTCTCACTTTTTTTAATCACTTTTTTTTTACTGTCCAACACACATTCACTTAAACCAGAGTGCTGGCCAATAGATATCATGACCTATGAAAATTCTGATAAATTGGTCAGGTGTTTCTGGATGGCTAAAATTAAGAAATTTACAGATAAGTCTAGGAGTGATTGAATTAGCAACATCCATCAGATTGGAAGAAGGGTGGCAGGAATAATATGCATTTTTCATCTGTTCTTGCCTGGACATTGTATCTTGTCATAAACTTCCTTGATGCTATCAGAATGGGCATGTGCTTTTCCTATACACTTTTACACTTCCTTTTCATAGTTCTAACACTCCACTTGAGATGAATTATATTGTCCTGTTTTGTCAATTTTGTTGTTGTTTTGTTCTGTTTTTTGTCTATTTTCTCATCAGTCAATGTTTTACTTAATAAAGATAGTTCCTTGTTTATTGGTGTATCCCCAGTGCCTGAAAATGCTCTGCACATAGGAGTCAGTCTACGAATGCTCATTAACTTAAAAATGTTACTGAATTTGAAATAATGGGATTTGGTTAGTAGGTGAGCTGTTTATAAATATATATGTAATTATCATCCAGGTAATCTGAAAGTATGATTTATAGATATCTTACAGAGATTTAACATATATAGAATGCAAGCAAAAAAGAAAGAAAAAAGAGAAGTCTATTGGATCTTCTTTATGCCATTAAATTCATATGCTTAGTGCATTAGAGGAACAAGCGTAAGTAGTTCAGAGGTGCATTTTGAGTACCAATTTTTATCTGTGGTAAGACCCTAGAAGGCTAATTCTGATAGAGTGATTCAGGTGACTCTGTATCATGAGATCTTATCAAAATGTAAGACTTCTAATGAGTTAACTCCTCTCTTCCTCCTGCACACCCATAACATTGTCCTAAATTCAAGTATTTTGAGCAGGTAACTATCAGGATTTAGGGTCATGATTATTTCAGTCAGTTTTTTCACTGCTGTGACCAAAAGACTTGACCAGAACAATTAGAGGAGAAAAACGTTATTTGGGGCCTTATGGTTTCAGAGATCTCAGTCCTAGACCAGCAAGCAGCCTCCATTCCTTGGGGATGGATGTGAGGCAGAACATCATGGAGGAATAGTGTGGTTAGGAAGACAGTTCAGGACATGGCCACTGAGAAGCAGAGAGAGAGAGTTCCACTCTTTAGGGACAAAATACATACCTCAAAGGCACACCCCCAATGACCCACCTCCTCTAGCCACATCCTACTTGCCTATAGTTACCACCCAGTTAATCCCTATCAACTAAGTAATGCACTGATTGGGTTAAGGCTCTCATAACCCAATAATTTCACCTCTAAACTTCCTTGCATTGTTTCACACATGAACTT
Organism: Sciurus carolinensis; assembly: GCF_902686445.1. NCBI lineage: Eukaryota > Metazoa > Chordata > Mammalia > Rodentia > Sciuridae > Sciurus > Sciurus carolinensis. The sequence goes on from NC_062216.1 coordinate 84,105,358, forward strand.
TTGGGGGACACCTCATTTCTAAACCATAACAATGATGCTATTTCAACTTTTTTCCTTTTTGTTTTGTTAATCTGAAAAAAATCCACAAGTTTTATTAATTTATTTGATTTTATTATTATGAATAATTAATTTAACCAAACTAAAAATAAAATTCACAATGAGGACATGTTCGGCATTACTAGCTAAAAAATATTAACTGAATGACTTACTTGCTACCTTGGTCATTCTTTTTCTTTCTTTTTATATTTTAAAACCTCTCAAATCAGTCTTATGTTTCTTTGTTCTTATGGTTCTTTGTACACCCAATATGTGTTGATGTAAACATCTCTGTTTTCATTCATTTATTAATGCAATGGTAATTTTTGAATGCCTTCCACAATCCAAGCACTGTTCTAAGTGTTGGAATAAAGGAATAAAAAATAGAAAGTTTCTACTTTTCATGGAGTTACCTACAATCTCGGGGCAAGAAATAGAAAATAGAGAAATAGGTGTATAATATTGTAAGTGCTAAAATAATATGAAAATGCTTTGTCTAGAGGGATCACAAAACACGTCTCAGGGGAGGTGATCTGAACATAGAGCCAAGAGATATGAAAAAGCTAGGGAGTGAACCGTGAAGATAAATCAGCAAAATAAATTAGGTTTTAAGCCCTTTAGTATTTTAAACTTGAGTGATTTGACTAAGTTGATTCCACTGTAGTAGTCCAAAACTGTTAGCATCATTATTACGTGGAATCCTGCTTTTTAAGATATGCTAGGAAAACAGAGTTTTCACAGTCATTCATGTTTCTCACTATGATGTTGATTACAAAGGAAGTCAGTTTATCTCAAATCACTTCGCAATTATATATTACATATTTAGTACATAGCATTCAATTCAAAACATGTTTTTTGAATTCTTGGCATATATGGAAGTGTGAAAGTTTACTTAAAAGACAAATTAAGGTGAAATCCTTGATGTCAAGAAAGTTACAAAATGAGCAGAAAGGCTGACACATGAATACAAGTAATTGAAAAAAGTTTATAACTAGATAGAGAATGCTGTGCAGGCTAAAAAGAGGAAATAGGCACATCAAATAATAATCACAATAATTGTACTAATAATACTGCTAATAATAATCACTACCAGTTATTCTATTATTATGTGCCAGGCAAGCTGCTAAATGCTATCCCCAAGTCAAGTCTGCAAAATGTCTCATAATCTTGTGTAATATATAGTACTAAGAACTTTTCAAGTATTTTTACCACTTTCTTTTGTTATAAACTATAATTTGCTCTTGGAAGTATAATGCCCTAAGTCACCCTTAGACACAGATTAACAAAGTTATGTGTTCACAGATGGAAAAGGCATTGGCACTTGTAAATGTGCAAAAAGCACCCTTGACCTGTTGAGGCAGGGTTATGGAAGGAATTAGACACCGTTATTGGCGTATAATAGGGTATAATTAGACACTGTTATTTGCCTATTTCACAGTTAAACAATCTACAGTCTAGAGAATCTGTGACTTTGCCCACTTTCAAGTAGCAAAATTAGAATATACATCTGAGTCTACCCAAACCAGAACAAACATTTTTTTTTTTATTTTGGGATATGATAAAATCAATTTATTTTTGCTGTGATAGGTATTATGAAAGGGGGAAAACATGAACAAAGTTTTAGAGAGAAGGAGAAAATTAGTAAGAGATGAGAAAGCAGGAAGAGTGCTTATGGGATCGTGAAATGATGCTGGTTGGTTTGCATGAAGTGAGGACATAGTAGATGACATCAAGCCTTACCAAATGACTTTTTGGTTGAGAAAGCTTTGGGGGAAAACTTTGGAAGATTTTGAGGCAACGTCTTAACGAAACAAGCACTTGTTTTTTGTGACAATGTATTGGGAGTAGGATAGATTAGTGAAAGAACATATTGGAGGTGAAATGATCAATCACTAATGTCACAAATGCCATACTGAAGGAAAGCAGTATTCATTTTTAACATAAAGTTAGGGAATTTTATTTTAACTTTAAGGATAAGTAGATTAAGAATGGTTGACATCTCTTATACACAAAAACATGATGCCAACTTCTCTGTGTTAATGGTCTAATTCATGAATTTAACCAAACTATATTGACATGATATTTTTTGGTCTGATCTGTTATAGGGCTGGATGGTTTTGTTAATTTAAGTATTGGTGAAATCATTTTAATACATCCTTATCCAATCCTCCATGTAGATGTTTATGATCAAGTCCATAAAAATTAAATTATTTTTCTGTTTATAAATACTGCTCAATTATTGCCTTTCCCAATCTCCTCCTTTTTTATTCCTCTTGAAAGTTGAGTGAATCTTATTTGATATGTTTCTATATTTATGTGTGCTTTGCTTTAATATTTCAATTATTAAGTTAATCGGAGTTGAATAATCTTTAACTCTGTTTATGTTTGCCATCTTGCAAATTCAATAGCAAGACAAATCCAATGTCATCTGAAAATGTGCAGAAATTAATATTGGATAAAATTTCTCAAGTTTTGAGACCAATTTCTGAGATTACAAATTAATGAATCTATTTTTTGATTAACCAACCTTCATTGAGAGCCTATTGTAGTCTCAGACTAGAATACAAAAGTAAATAAAATGCCCAAGGTAGAGCATTATCTTGAGGGGAGGCTGACAACCACATAAATTATTGTAAGATGCTGAGGAGATAGAGGCATAGGAATGCCAAATTTTCTCAGAGATGCCAGCAAAAAATCACAAAGAGTATGTTGTGACCTTAAAGCATGAGGGTAAATTCTTAAAGCAGAAATGTAGCATAAGATTCATGCAGAAGAAATAGGTGCATAAACATGTAAAACACCTGGTACATCAAAAGTTAGAGAATTTTGAAAATGGCAAAAAGTTCAGTGTGAACAATACCTGGGAACCCAGAAAGGATTGTCCTGAAGAAAGATCAAAGGAGAAGATAGGTCTACATCAAGGAGGAACAATGGTTGACCTCAGACTCAATCCTAATAAATACATAATTAATAGACATTTGATTGGTAGAGTAACCTGATCATAGTTTTAAAAAGGGAGATAACATTGGAATCCATTTGGAAGCTTAAGTTTAAGAGATTAGTGAAAGTATATCAACTAGAAAGTTATTGGAACAGCTGAAGCAACAGATCCTGAGAATCTTAAGGGAGACCGTTAAAATGGAGAAGTGGCGAGGAAAAGGAGAAATATATTGACAGGATTTCACGGCTATGCTGATACAGTGGGAACAAGAGAGTACATTTCTAGGCTGTATCTGGCATTTTAGGCTGAAGGGGACCATTTTGATGTTAGTGCTTTTAACCTATTTAAAGAGGAAAGCATAAAGTGATATGGGTAGAAAAAGTGAACTTTCTCTGGGACACATTATGTTTGAAAGGTTTGCATGAAGGAGATATATAGATGTAGTCAGAAATACAACTCTTCATTGGGACTAGAAGATGACAGCTTTAAGTGTCATGGTGGAAATAAGAAACTTAGTTGAGAGCACTAATGGAAAGCAGTATTTATGTATCGTTGGTTTATATTATTTTCTGCTTCATAATTAGTCCCAAAGCTATGATTAAAATTCTTCCCAGATGCCTTGGTGACTTTGTAAAAATATTAACAATTAGTAATGACTCTAGTGTTTACTGCAGTTTTTAAAAAAATCTAATAAATTAGTTAATTGAGTTTTCTTCATTTATAGACATTCTTCTACCTCAAAGATTTCTAAGCATCAAACACGACTTCTCCTTACAGAACTATTAAAGTCACTTCTCTGTTTTTTATTTTTCTTTTGAGAATGGGGGCTTATTATGTTACCCATGTTGGTCTTGAACTCCTGGAATAAAATGATCCTCCTGCCTCAGCCTCCCAGGTAGCTGGGATTGCACATGTACACTACAATGCCTGGCTTATAGCCTCCCCTCTGAGTAAAATTGCCTCCTCATATATTCAGTTACAATGCCCTTGATTCCCTGAATTTCCACTTTTAACAAACTTCCTAATATCAAAATGAAATCTCCAGTTTATAATTTGCAGTGTTCTCTGAAATTTCTTTTCGTTCATGGCCTACAGAGAAAGGTATGTATTTCAAAGTAGACTTTTTCTTTTTTGTTATCATCTTTGTACTTCACACTAACCTATACCCAGAGTGTAATCTGGTTCCCTTAGAACAATGACACACACCATAGTATGCATGAATTAGATGTCCTGACCCTGACCCTGAACAGAGTTTAACAGGTTCATGTGGGTGTTATAAATGTCACTTTACCTCATTAGTGTCTTCTTCCAAATAAGTGAACTTGCACCTGTCAGTATTGTCAGTGAAGTACTGATTAAGTACCACAGACTTGGGTCATATTCTGATCCCACCACTTACAACTTATATGATCTAAGGAATTCACTTAATTCAGCTTCTCTGAGCATGTGTGTTCAATTCTTCTGCATAGTATACTGCCTTATTTTGGTGACTCTGGTATCAATAATGGGAGTTAAAAACTCCCTCTATAATTGTGGATTTGATTTTTCTCACCTTTACTCTGATGCTGTGTATTTCACATATTTTGATGTTTCATTATTAGGCTCACCCATCTAGAATTTTTAACTTTTTAATGAATTGACCCTATTTTGAGTATGACATGACCCATTTTTTTGGTAGTATTAATATTTTGAAAATTCATTTATTGAATATTATTATAGACAGTTCAATTCTCTCCTCATTACTATTTGTATGGTATATTGATATCCATCATTTTTTTAAAAAATGATGTACCTATATATAAAGTTGATTTCTTCTAAGCAGCATAAAGTTGGGGCTTGTTCATTAAATTATTTTTTAATCTCATTCTATAATCTCTACTTTTTAACTGGGGTATTCAGTCATTTTATATTTAACACAATATTGAGATGACTGAATTTAAGTGTATCCTGTTGCTATTTGTTTTCTGTTTGTACTGTATATTCTTTTTTCCCTCTATTCTTTCTTTGGTATGATTATTTCTTAAAATTCCATTCTTTCCCCTCTATTGATTTTATATCTGTCTTGTTTTTTAGTTATTAGACTGAAGATTACATCATGTATCCTTATCATAGTCTACTTTGAATTGATATGTTTATACTTTATGTTTACAGTAAGAACCTTAAAACGGGATAATTCCAGTTGCCCTCTCAATATGATCTTTTTGCTCATATTGTCACATATTTTACTTCTGAATATATTTGTTGAGAGTTTCTACTAAAAATTGGCGTTAGATTTTGCCAAAGTCATTTTATGAGTCTTTTGAGATTCTTTTATTCAGTTTATACTTTATTTTGTTTATGTGATTCACTATGTTTTCTTTTTTTAGATAGAAATCCAAATTTACATGACTGGGATAAATTCCATAGAGTTGAGGTGTATTATAATTTTACATATTGTTGGATTTGATCTGTTACCATTGTGTTAAATACTTCTGAATGTGTGCTTGTGAGAGATTGGCACTTTCCTTTTCTTTTGATGTCTTTGTCCTGCTTTGATATCAAAATAACACTTGATCCCAAAGTGTTTTGCTAAATATTCTCTTCTCTGTTTTCCTGAGATGTTTGTATGTGAATGGTAGAATTTCTTCCTTGAATGTTTTATGGAAATAGCAAGTAAGTCATCTGGGACTAGACTCTTCTTTATGGGAATGTACTTAATTACTAATTCATTTTTTGTACTTTATATAGATCTACTAAGATTTTGTGTTTTCTGAGTCAATTTTCATAATTAATGTCTTTGTAGGAATATGTTTATTTCATCCATGTTGTTAACTTTGTTGCTATAAAATTGTTCATAGTACAATCTTAAATTCTTTTTTAATTTCTGTTGGATCTGTGGTGAGGTACTTTCATTCCTGATATTGACTATATATGTTTTCTCTTTTCATCTTCATAAATCTAGTTAAAATTTTACCGATTTTGTTGATCATTTAAAAGGTAAAACTTTAGGTTCCACTGTTTTCTCTATGGTTTCTGTGACTTTTTTATTAATTTTTGTTCTGTCATTCCTTTTTCATTCTAGCTCCTTGCTTTTCCCCCCGTTTCTTAGGTTATATGGTTAGATCATTAATTTGAAATTTCTTTTCTAGTAGAACATTTGAAATAAAAAGTTTCCCTGTAAACATTGTTTCAGCTTCTTTCTGTATTTTTTTATTTGTTTTGTTTTCATTTTTAATTAACACAAGATATTTTCTAATTTCCCTTGTGATTTCCTGTTGAAATCATGGGTGTCAGAGCTATACTGGTTAATATTTGTGATGTTTAAGTTTTAAATACCCACATATCCACATACCTTTCATCCTAGACTGGATTTTCTGATATAAGTATTAGATGTTTTATTTTGGAGATGAAACAAAGGGAAGGAAGGGAAAGAAAAAAGAATGACATGTAGAAATAGGAAGCAATTGTCATCACCTTGAGAAACAATTGTCACCTCTTGAGAAGCCACAAAAAAGTGAACTGATTGGAAGCAATACCTTTTTGAAATGGAAAATTTTAAGCTAAGTTGCAAATAAATATTGACCCTCTGAGTAGACCACTGGTAAAGGAATTGCCTTCTGTAGTTTCCCCCATCTCCTTTCACACTGACAAAGTTTTCCCCATAGGACAGCTCCCCCATATCTCAAGATTGTGTTATGTTCCTCCTTAATGATGTTTTGGAATACCAGATCCCAAGCTTCGCTATGTAGATGCTGATGGGAGAAATGCTAGAATCTCTGGGCATTCGTGGATGGATCTAGCTGTGTAGCAGAGGCTATAAGGAAATCTATGCTCCTCATACAGTGGAACACTTGTTTCAGGTAACAGAACTATTGGGGTCTGAGCAAGAGATCACAGGGCTGGTGGCTGTAGTTGGTGGCTGAGAATACATGAGCTAGGCAACACTGAAGAAAAAGAGCTGGTGAGTGTGATCTTTGTCTGATCTATATTTACACCCTCTGATGTATAATTATAAGCTTAGAAAATCACTGGGAAAGATCCACACAAAAAGTTTAATATCTGAGGAGACTATAGCATGAGCAGAAGAGGAGAATTTACTGCTTTATATAACTTTCAGTAATGATACAGGTAGTTTTTATGATTCAGAGCTATTTTTGAAAAGTTTTTAAAAGATTATTAAAGCAAGTATTGTGTATCCATAAAATGAAAGTCTTTGTAGCTATTTAAACGCATGCTCAAAAAGGTTGCTTAATTACATATATAAAACAGCATCATACCATGGTGCAAATGAAAGAAAATTAAATAATATATAAAGAATAGATTTGAAAAGTGTCATGGTTTAGATATAGTTTAGATATGAAAACTCATGTGTGAGACAATGCAAGGAAGTCTAGAGGTGAGAACCTTATCAGTGCATTCATTCATGTGAATGGATTAATAGGTAATAACTGTGGGCAGATGAGGTGAAATTGAAGGAATTGGGTCATTATAAGGGTGTTTTTTGGGGGTTTATATTTTGTACCTGGTGAGTAGAACTCTCTCTCTGTTTCCTGATTGCCAGATCCTGAACTGTTTTCCTCCACCACACCCTTCCTGCTTGATATCCTGCCTTACCTCCAGACCAGAGCAATGAAGTTGGCCATCTATGGACTGAGACTTCTGAAACTAATGACATCAAATAAATTCTTCTTCCTCTAAAATTGTTCTGGTCAGGTTTTTGGGTCACAGTGGCAAAAACACCAACTAAAACAAGAATGTAATGGTTATTTAAGGTTTTAAAATACAAATTGTCATAAATATGTTCTGTTAATCTTCTTCATATGAATGAAATGATTAGAAGACACAGAGAAGAAAATAATAAAGGATTAAGAAAAAATATCAAATGTACGTGTGACTCAATGTATAATTATCATAAATAAGATAAACAGATATAACAGATATATTGGGATATATAATTCTTTAAGAAAAAGACATGTGGAAAAACACTAGCTTTAGGCACTGGCAGATACAATATTTTGGATCCTGCCATTGTCACCTTGAAATTAATCCTATTTGGGCTCCTGTTTTCTTACCTGTTAAAAAGAAAAACAATATCTCATAGGAGACTTGTTATGGTGAATAATAAAGATATATTTAAAAGGTTTTAAGTAAATGGAAGGGTTAAGGATATAATTTTAAAGGAGAAAGTTTGAACAACTTTGTTTGATGGTGGAAAACAAAGGAAATTTGTTTACACTAATCTTGTCTTCTCTCATTTTATTGTTTTGGTAATTGGTTAGTTACTAGTGCTTTCTAGAAACTCAAAGAAGAATCTCAGGATTCAAAGCTAAGCCTCAATATTTACAAAGGTAATGAGTCTGTCAGCCATGGGAAGTCAAGTGCTCTTACTGTTTGGTATTGCTAACCTCAAACCTAACCTAAAGGGACACCTTTCTTGGGGGATAACAGTTCATTTGTCTTCATGCTAACTCTATCAAGGAATTTTCCTGTGCAGAAAACAGCTAGTTTCACTAAGCTCTGTGTGTGCAGTGTTTTTTATGTAGTGTACTGACAGCCAGTAACCAAACCTAATCCGTCAAACTCATTTCACCTAAGACCTCAAGTATAACTCCAATTCTGATCCTTAAGGTGAAGGCGTCACTGAAGTACTTAGTTCCTGACCTTTTGTTTTTGAACACATAGTGTTTTGGGGTTTGGAATAGGAGAAGTCTATTTCTCTGTTTGCTGAGAAATATAGCCATTGTTTTTGAGTGTTGCATTTAAAAATATTCTGTTTACCTTATCATTTGCCTAAAATTGATCTGTCATCCTTTGATTGAGTTGTTCCTTTTAATTAGTAAGTTTATAACTTACTAAACTGCATGCTTTGTACTTGCTTTTCATTTAATGGTTGAATATTTTGGAAGTAGTACATTATTCTTGGTAAGATAATACAATCATGTGTTTTAATTTTGTTTAAGTTTCTAAAACTGTAAAAATTTGGATGTATAATGTCAATTTTTTTCTTTTTTGTAATTGAGCCCAGGGTCTCATGCACACTAGGCAAATGAACTACATCCCTAGCCTTGTGCCATATAATTTGAAAGCACTCATTTTATGTGCAACAGATATATTCTAATACTTGCTCAAAATTTTTTTTTGGTGAGACACTCAGTATTTCCCAATATTGAGAGAGCAATTAAACAGGCAGGGGAGAACTTTTTCTCCCCCACAAATGGCTGCCTTTTACTTTCTCATGTGTTTGTAGAGTAGCATGGTGTTGTGGGGGTCCAGGAGCATTTGCATACCCAGTAGACATTCAGAGCATTCACTCTGCGTGTATGCACAGTGCATGTATGTACAACCAGGAAAGGGATAGTTGAGGAATCATTCAATCCCAGGCCTTGGGTCTGTCAGTCAGTTGACTGAACTTGTTCTGCTGTTCATGATCCCATGTAAGTAAGGACTGCAAGACTCCTGCTACAGAGCAGACTGCTATTTTATGTGGGGGAGTTAATAACAATTTGGAAAGGAAACTTAAGATTTTTGGTTGATGCATATCTTTCTTTTAGGCATCACATTACCACAGAATACTTATGTTAGTTTTACTTTTAACACATAAAAATAAATGATAGGCCAACTGTGACATTCAAATTAAACTAATATTACTTCAAAGCAAATGAGAACAACAAACATTTCCAGATTTAAACAACTTTCAGGATTTTCTTAAAAACAAAAAAGACATGATTCCAATTGGCATAAGTCGTGGTATAAATGCTGTGTAAAGTTCTTGCATCTTAAAGGGAAACAAGGTATGTTATTTGAGGTTTAAGGGAGAAGAGAGTTTTCTTATTTCTTGAGAATGTTTAAAATCTCTAAAAAACTGAATTTTATGTAAGTGTCAAAATTTGGCATAATGATTATAAGAATAGAAGTAACTAACTCTTAAGAAAATAATATTTGGCCATATTCATAGTTTTTCTAGCAGAATTACTTTATGACTATTACTTCTGTCATCCAATTTCAGTTAGAATTTATTGTAATATCACTGATGTAACTTAGTAATGTATTTGCAAAAAGCCAAATTGGATTATGAACATGTAATTCTTACCACATTCTTGTATTTATATTTGTAAATGTCTCATTTAAAGATCATAAAAGCACATAAAAGTTTTCTCCAATATGTGAGTCAATTTGGGAAATAGTACTGGTTTATTCTAAGTAAGCAACTCCTGTCTAATGAAACACATGGATTAAAGCATTAAAGATCTCTGAACACAGTTTTGGGGGCCTGACACATGGTTACATTTGCAGTTCAGCTTTAGCAGGGAAGATGGAAAAATGTCCTACTATGTTCAGTTGTTTGAATACTTCCCCAAGTCAGGTTCACTGTAATATTTGTTATCTTAAATAATGTTTGAATGCTATCTCCACAATTATTATCCTCCCCTTCCACAACTCATCTTAGTGTGCTGATTTCTGCATCACAAGAGAATAAAAATGGCTGCCTCCCCAAATAAATAAACTCAGGCTTTGCTCTCTTGTTGATTCCTCAAAGGAGTTCAGAGATACTCAATCAATTAGTTGGTTCCTCTTCTTGACTATGATAAAATATCCTTTTAAATCATCTTTACAGATGATCAGAATATTAGTTTGACTGAACAAGCCCATTATTTTGGCATCATGTTAAACATAGCCTCAGAGTTCTTTACTTAAAAATAAATTTGTGCTTTTTAAGTCCTCAGGATACCAGTCTTTTAATAAGCAGATTTCAGATTTCTTATTTTTTAATTTTCTTTTTCACCCATTTTGTCTAGCTACTTATAGTTTCAAGTATCATTTTCAATCAGACTAACTCACAAACTGACTAAAGGATTCCTAAGCTATTTTGAAGACAGTGGGGGCAAGATCTCATTGGCCCAAAATGTCATTTTACTACTAGCTCTGGTTCTTGTGCTTCTTGTCCACAAATTCCTTTTGTGAGTCAAAACTGCATTCCTCTGGGAACTACACTTTATCAAGTTCATACCTAAGAAATTTAGTTTACTGCAATAAACATTTAATGAGAGTCTTTTCTTTTCTCCTTCCTTCCTTCCTTCCTTCCTTCCTTCCTTCCTTCCTTCCTTCCTTCCTTCCTTCCTTCCTTCCTTCTTTCAGTGGCAAACCCAGGGCTCTGGGAAAATAAGGAATGTTATAGTTCCTGCTCTTAAAAAGCTCACAGTATAATGAAGGAGACAAATCTTTCAAGTGGATAATGTAAACATTTGACCATGAACTAAAGGAACAGAGTAAAAAGTCACTTACTACAACTGGGGCTAGTTACCACATTGCTCAAAACTATAGAAGATATGACTTAGTATGCTGTGTCTTGAAGGATGAGCAAAAGCGGCCTGTGTTCAGGTGTGTGTGTGTGTGTGTGTGTGTGTGTGTGTGTGTGTGTTTGTGTGTGTGTGTGTGTATTGGGGTCAGGGAAGTTGAACCTTGAACTAGGTGAATGGTGGTGAGATGAAAGAAATTCTAGTCAATTTTATGTAACTTACATTAACATGCTTTAAAAGGCATGAAATAATATTACATATGAAGAATGAATTAAGGAGTCACTTAAATATAAGAGGAAAGTTGTGGAAAAAGAAATGAGTCAAGGAGATGTGACCCAGGCACAGTGGGCTTTTTAAATCCATCTAAGGAGTGTGGTCTGCATTCTGTAGTTGGTAGAGTAACATTGAGCAGAACAACGACAAGGTTAGATTTGTAGTTCAGAGAAGTACTTTTAGCAATAGAGGAGGAAGAGATTTCAACGGGGGCAAGCCAGGAGTGTGGCAGATGTCAGGTAGAAGGGTATGGCAAGAGTCCAGTCTTGATTAAGGGCAGTGGAGAAATGAAAGGAGAGAAGATGATAGATTTGAGGGGGAAAAAGCCAGCCATGCTTTTTTTCCCCACCATTAACCTTTTAGTGTAGATTGATTTGTTGTATTAGAGGAGCACAGGAAATGGAGACGGAAACCAGTGTGCATGTGATGGAGTAGTAGTGAAGATTAAATGACTTAATACACATGGAGAGTGCTGTAATAGTGAGTGTTTGCCTTTATTATTATCAGGGGGCAAGGAAGAGTAAACATCAGAATGATGTACTGACCTCAACAGGTAGGCATCATAGGAGAACTGTGCTTGTGGTCTGGACTCTGGAGACACGGTTTTGTCAGAGGGACATGTGCTGAGAAGGGAAGAGAAGCAAGAGATGGGGTCTCGACTGTTGTAGCAAATGGAAATCATCTTGCAAGACAGACCAGTGCATCCAGGGAACACAGCAGAAGTAGGATGTACTCCAAGTCACTTGATATTGAATAAAAAGGAAGATGTTTGGAGTAGTCACAACTTCTGCCATTCCCTAAACTGCAGACTACCTTTAGAACCCCACAAAAACATGGGTCACTGCATTGGTTTGTCCTACCATCTCTGAAAGTACACCAGAAAGATGCAAAAGCATGTGGATAGAAATCCATAGAAGTGCCACATGTACATTCCATCAGCATTTTGCTTTGCTCAAGGATTTTTGTTGGACCTAAAAAAACTCTGATCTGTTTGGAAAGAGGATTTGCATTTGCAAATAGATTTGCAGGCAGATCCAACAAGCAGGACTTTGCCATTTGCAAATCCACTTGAAACATCTGGGTTCCTGTCTAGCCCTGAAATTCTTATATAAATGGACAACCCTAAGATCATAGTTTGGATACGGTTTAAAAGTAGAGATAAATACTAAGTAATTTGCATAATTTTGTTGGTTTTGAAAGCACGACCTGTTTTGTTAACGAAATAAAAGAACAGGCAGAAACTAAGCTTTTTCTGTTCAAGGAGAATTAAATAAGCGAAATCAATAAAGAAACAACAATAAAAGCACCTTGACTTTGTTGAGTGGGGAAAGGCTATGCGACACTTCAGTGAAACAAGCTTATTAATGAGAGTTTTAATTTAGACTTAAATTCTACTTAAACTCCTAGTGGTAAAAGAAATAAAGAAAAATTATATTGATGACTTATTTATTGTGACTCTGAAGATATCTGTTCTATGCAACTTTTTTATATTAAAAAAACAGTGAAGTTCTTCTCTATTTTAAAAAAGAGCATTATAATAGAGCCAATATAAGATTTACTCAGGCTAAATTTATACGCTACCAGTAGACTATAAGAATTCCATTAATGCTCCATTGATATCATCAATGAAGGAAAAGGCAAAATGGATGCATTGCTTCTGCTCCACTGGGTCTGTAATGAAGCAGCATTATAGCAGCTGCTGTCTTTTTAAACAGCTTTCTTTTTTTTCCCAAGGCATCACTTCGTATATTGCAAGATTCTCCAGAAAAATATCTTTTGACCTTGTGGCCCTTTCCTTTTACTATTTGTAATTTTTTTTTCAAGAACCATGGTATCTATTTGCCACTGTGGTGCTATGTGGTAATTTGAAATGTACAATGGCAATTTCAAATAGAAAAAGAGTTTGTGATTGATACTGCCAAAAGCATCTGTGCCAATAAATCCTGATATTTCAGAAATGTTGTCCATTAGAAAGTCTTGTAGCCTTTAGTGATATGATGGAGAACTTTTGAAAGGAGTGGGAAATTGTATTAATTTATTTTTGAGCTAAAAACATACATGGAGTTTTCTATAATGGTAAAATTGATATTTTGCCAAACTGTAAAGCCATGGTGATAAGCTGAATTCCTATCCAGTTAACTTGTTTGTTTCAGCTGTTGACATGACCCCAGTTGTCACTGCTAAATTTTTAATGTGGCAATCCACTCTGACTGCAAGGGTTGCCTAAATCACCATCCAGGTCTATTGAAGTTAGTTCATTCTGCATATGTATGTGCACACGTGTGTGAATATTTTTGCCTTGCATTCATCATATAATACTTATTGACTTGTTTCCTCCACTAGAATATGAGCTTCTTGATAGTGAGGATTGTGTTTTAAGTCTATCTCTAGCAACTGTTTTTATGTTAGACATACTGATTTCATTCCAGAAATTTTAAGTGAGTAGTTACTATTCATCAGAACTCCCAGGCGTTAACACAAGCAATGAACAGAAAACACTTGTTTTATAGGTTTAATTGTGCTTTGCAAATCTCAGGTAAGCTTTCCTGATTGGCAATGATTCATACATATCATTATGTGAGAGGTTAGAGTTGTCCATGACTCCATCAGGGAAGGACACCTGGGAAATCAGTATGTGGAACCTCCTGGCCTCTGCCCCATGCACCTCTTTTCTTGACTGATATTAATCTATATCTTTTCACTGCACTAAGCTGTGACCATGAATACAACAACTTTCAGTCAGTTCTACAAGAACTTTTAGCAAATTAATAAACCTGAAGTAATCTTAGGAATGCCCAATCTTGTAGTCTTATCAGAAGAGAGAGTAGTATCGAGAACTACTAGTTTTTAAAGGCTAAAAAAGGTAGGAGCGTGTTAAATATTTGTCAACATCACTATGCCTACTCCAACTCTCTACAGTCTATTTTCCAAAGAGCAGCTACATAAACTATTTTAAATTGAGTCATTTTATCTTTCTGCTCAAACTCTCTAATGATTTCCCAGATTATAGGATGATATCCAAATGTGTTTGTGTGGATTACAAAGAATGTGTGTGTGTATGTGTGTGTGTGTGTGCATGCACATACACATATAGTACATATAAAGTATATACATATAGTATATATAAAGTATATATGTGTAGGTATATATACATTGCAAACTGTCTGATGTCATAGCCAACTGTTTTCCCTGACAATGTACGAGTTATAGCCCAACTGACCTTTCTCAACAAAACCAAGCATTCATATGTCTTAGGGATTTTGAACGTGCTGTTTCCTTTGTCCTTAATATTCTTTTCAGTTTTCCCCAATACTTTCTACTGTATTATACCCCTTAAATTCTCATAGTGATTTCTGTAGCACCAAGTAGCTTTTCATTGTCTCTCTTACTAATCATATGACCACTGGCTATCATTCATGAGTCAGTAGCAATCCAAACATAAGTAGGCTTTTTATCATTCTTCAATTCTTTCATCACTGCAAGGGAGACAACATGTAAATCAGCTCATTGACCTGATTTGCTCTTCTTCAGTCTTTCCATCTGCTGGTCTTTTTGCAACCACCTTCCAAATAGGATGATATGTTTTCCACCTTGGAACTGCCACCCATAAACCAAGCAAGCATCTCTTTTAGTCAATAGAAAGCTGTTCATAGGGCATGATCATAGGGCCCATGACTTTCCCTCTGCTTCCAAAGTCGATCCTCAGGAAAGAGAGGCCACCTTCTCATGAATGCAACGATTAGTTCCTTGCCTTCCCTCAGCAGCATTATGGAACTTTTCTGGAACTGCCCTTCCCATAAGGTACATTTCTTCAGTATTACCAAAGACATGGTGAGTAATTTTGGTTTTAAGATTGTTCTATGTTCTCCGGTCATAGGACCAGTTTCAAATAATGTTCAAAGCAATCTAGGTATTTGTTACTCAAATAAATATATATTACATAATTATGTAATTATAAGAAAGATTTTTTTAATAGTAGAAATAAGAGATTTCAATTAAGCAGAGATATCTAAGAAACCTTTCCTACGAAACTGAAAACTATGCTCATGTCAGGTTACACTGACCAGGTGAAGAGGAACACTTTAGTCAGAAGAAATAAGGTGCTGAACTGGGAAAAAGACTGGCACTTTTAGGGACCTGAACTAACAGCACCAGAATGTGGGAGTGACTTAGAATGAGTTTAAGAATTTACAAACTTCACAGCTTTTTAGACCTTAATTCTTTTTTTTTTTTTTTTTTTTTTTTTTAGACCTTAATTCTTGTAGCTATAGTTTAGTTTGTATATAAGAAATATCTATACTGGTATTGAGGATGGAAGCCGGGGATGCTCTACTTCTGAGTTACATCTCCAGCTTTTTTATTTGTTTTTTATTTATTTTGATGCAATGTCTCACTAAATTTTCCAGTCTGTCCTTGAACTTGCAACCCTCCTGCCCCAGTCTCCCGAGTCACTGGAATTATAGGCATGTGCCACTGTGCTTGTCAAGCAACATATTTTTAATGTACATTTTGGTCAGTTCAAAGAAAAAGAATTGTGACAGGGAGAGGAAAAATTAGGGAGTGAAGAGAGTAAAATATTTTCTAAATGTTACCTGTGTTCCCCATAGCAGGCATACTTTATATAGACCTTACTGGAAAGGTAAAGAGAATAGGGGATATTGTGAGACCAAGATATTGCAGATTGTCCTCTTAGCTATTATATTGCCAGTCAAAATGATTTGTCAGCAAAAAAAAGATTATCACCACTTAAACTAATTAAAAGCCAGGTGCAATAGCGCCTACCTGTAATCCCAGCTACTTGGGAGACTGACACAGCAGGATTGCAAGTTCAAGGCTCTCCTGGTCACCTTAGTAATACCCTATCTCAAGATATAAATAAAGTACAAAAGGAATGGGGCTATAGCTCAGAGGTGGAATGCTTCTGAGTTCACTTTCCAGTGCTGGAAAAAAAAACTAATTTAATAAACTTATATAATAAACATTAGGTTAAGTAGTATCATTTCTACAGCCACCCAAATATCTCTATTATTATAAACTTGAAGAAGTATATCTCTTTGCATGTTCACTTCAGCAAGTCAATGGGTGTTCTCTACACATAATCCAAGAAGTCCAATTTCCCTAGTCCAATTATTTAAATTACTTATACATATCTAGTATTCCTCTAATTAATTATTTAATAAATGACATGTGTATTAAATTCTTCACATCATTTATCACAAAAATATAGAAATATGCTAAAGCAAAAATAATTATCTGAAAATGGAGTATCATAGAAGACAAGGACAAAAAAGTAGAGAATAAAAAGCAAAGCTTTTCTAGATGCATCACAATGAACCATCAAGAAGTTATTAGTACATCATTGGCATAAATTTAATAATTCTTTAAACAAATGTTCATTGATTAATTGGGTTTGCCAGATACTTATCTAGGCACTTGGTTTAAGTCAGAAACCAATAAACAAAGATTATTGCCTTTGTGGTGGGTAAATCTGGTGTGAAGAGACAGCCAGTAAATAACATACATATGAGAAAAGTAAATTATATAGTGTGTTGTAAGGTGATAAATGCTTTGGGGAAAAAAGCAAAGCAGAATATAGGAATAGGTAATGCCAGAGAGAGACTGCGTCAGACAGAATTTTAAATACTTTTGGATAGATTATATTGAGAGGGTGATTTTGAAGCACAAACTTGAAGGAGGAAGAAATTAGTCATATTTTAGGGTAAAAATATTTCAAACAGAAGAAACAACTCAAAGGCCTATGATGGGAGTGTGCTTGGTAAATTGGGGAAACAGGTGAGAGCAGTATCACCAGGGAGAGAACAGCTGAGAAAGAAGACAGGTCATTGAGAACCAGATCATTCAAGGTGTTGGACATGTTTGTAAAAACTTAGATGTAATGGAGGGTGATATGAAGAGCTAATGGAAGGTTTGAGGTTGAATAACAGTATGATTTATGTTTTGAAATAATCACCATGATTATTATGTTGAAAATAGATCATTGGGAGTAGGCCAAGGGGGAA
The DNA here is from genome assembly GCF_902686445.1 of Sciurus carolinensis. Lineage (NCBI taxonomy): Eukaryota > Metazoa > Chordata > Mammalia > Rodentia > Sciuridae > Sciurus > Sciurus carolinensis. The sequence goes on from NC_062216.1 coordinate 84,122,904, forward strand.
ACAAATCAATCAGTTAGGAGGTGCGGTGTTAGTTTTATGTGTGAACCTGCTTGCAGTACTGTCTATTTGCTTGTTCAAACACTAATCTTAGTGTTGCTTGGAAGGTATTTTGTAGATGTGGTTAACACCTATGACCAATTAGCGAAAAGAGATTACCCTTGAGGATGTGACTGGACCTCATCCAATCTGTGTGTGTACGGTATGTATGTACATGTATATGCATTTGTGTATGTATATATAAGCATGGTTATGTCTGTTTAAACACATGGTGTATACATTTAGAGATATTCACATACGTATATTCTATTAGTTCTATTTTAGACACCCTGACTGATAAAGAGGCCATTGCAATAATTCCCACAAGGTTTAATGGGGCTGGCAGCAGAATAATAATAGTGTAGGCAGTGAGAATCATTTATTCCAGATTTCTTCACTTCAGAATTTCCAGATTGGGTATGAAATGTGAGAAAAAAAGAGAAATCAAGCAGAGCCCCAACATATTCTCCCTAAGCAAACTTGAATCCTAAACCTCAGTTAGATATGATTCTTATAACTATAATTTGTTTGACTTGAAAAATATGTATTTGGCTATGATTAAAGAAAATACTCTTGCACTCAATCATGGAATGATGTAAACTTGGGGAAAATTAACAATAAAAACTTAGTTTTCTCATCTGAAAGGAAAGCATAATAATGCCTGGCATTTAGGGTGATGCAACTTAAGACCACTAGTGCTTAGCATAGAGTCTGATTCGGAATAAGTTCTCAGTAAACATTTTTAAGAAGCATTTTCTCTTAGCCCATTTCTGAATATAAAACTGTACCAAGTACACACATCATTGGACTATTAAAGGTTAACATAAAAGAATACCTATCTAATCCTTGGATAAGGGCTGCATTGGGGAAGGGTTCCTGTGACCTTTGGCAAGGCAGTTCCCTTTAGTTAGAAAGCAAGTTTCATAGAGGAATTGTGATTATTAGTTTTATGCATTAATTTGACTGGGTTTAGGGTATCCGGGTAGCTAGTAAAATATTCCCAGATGTGTCTATGAGGATGTTTCTGGAAGAGATTGGTAATACAATTGATAGATTGAATAAAAAATATCACCTTCACTAGTGCATGTGGGAATCATCCAGTTCATTGATGGTCTGAATAAAGCAAAATGGCAGAGGAAGAGGGCAATGCAATCCTATCTTTCTGTTTGAGCTGAAACATCCCTCTTTTCCTGCACTTGGACATTTGTTCTCCTAGTTTTTCTACCTTTGAACTAGGAGCTGGACTTATATTATCAGCCCCTGTTCCCAGTTCTCAAGTCCTTAGACTCAGACTGAATTACACCACAGGTTCTCCTGATTATTTAGTTTTCAGATGGCAGGCAGATGGTGGGACTCAGCCTCTGTATTCATGTGATCCGGTTCCTACAATAAATCTCCCTTTCTCTCTCTCTCTCTCTCTCAATCAATTCTATTCATTGTGTTTCTCTAGAGAACTTGACTAATACAAGGATATATCTGTGCAAAATCAGCAGCCAGCATTTCTGTAATCTTGGAGAATAATTTCCTTGGACTCAGAGCTCCTTTGGTGGCACACCGCAGAGTCCATTATACTAACAAACTTCTGTGGTTAAATCTTCTAGATGTTGAAGGTGAACTTTTCGACTTTCATTTTTCTTCATTTATACTTGGGTTGAGCAGGGAAGTGAAGAGACGCCGTGTCCTCCATTTAAAGTTGATCCTTTGGACATTCAGTTTGAAGTTAGTTTTTAGGTCAATCTTCCATGAACATTAGGAAGAAGTCACTTATTAATTGCTACAATTGGTTTTATTAAATATAAAATTTGTATTGTGTCCCATTTTATGGGACAGCCATGGCCCTCTCATTTATAATTTGTATTAATTATGCATATATAATTAATTATGCATAGTCACACTTCTTATAAAGCAGATAGAATTTTGGAAAAGGCAGAATTGATATAGATTATCAAGGCCCAAGTGAACTCTTTATTTAGGTGATTAAATACTTTATTCTAAGGCTTGGGGTATAGCTCAGTGGTAGAACTCATGCTTAGTATACACCAAAGCTGTAGATTCAATCCCAGCACCAGAACAAAATAATTTATTCTAAGATCCAGTTACTAAAAAGGAAGTTGAAGTTTTCAAATATAGACATTTATGTCTTGAATTTAAGATTTATTTAATAACACTTTAAAAGAGACTCATAGAGATATTAGTAGGCATCAGTACATGCAAAGAACTATTCTAAGAACTGTTCTATTTATAACCGTTTTCAAGGTATGGGACTGATGTCTACAGAAAATTCTCTAAGTATCATCTTTAGAACTAATCCAACTGAAGTCTGAGAACAATTTACTATGACATGGCAATTCCACCTATTTTTCCTGGAGGGTGAAAGTCAGACAGTGTGGGTATTTTCTAGACTGTAATTTGAAAGGCACCGGGCTTCTGCACAGAATTGCTAACCCCTCCCCACCAACGCTGTGCGAAAGGATAGGGAGGGGGCTGAAGGTATAACCTAAGGGTGTAAACTGTTACTTATTGAACAAGAACCTGCATACACGATGTCAGTGATGTGATTAATCATTCCCTGGTCCAAAAAGAAGGTTGTTCGTGTTGAAATTTTGATTTATGTGTGCCTTGCATTATCTCCTAAACCCTAGCCACTTGCCAGCATGCACACTGTAATGAGTCTGGCATTTGTGTAGGACTTTAGAAACATTAAATAATGAATCCCTCTAGAACAACTCCTTGTATTACTATATTCTACTCAATTTTTAAGTGGAGTGAGATAGTGTATAATTTCACTAAATCCTCATATGGAGTTAGAGGAGTAGAGATAATTGTGTTCAAACATTATGTTATGCGATTATTATACTTTCCTCAAAGACTCAACTGGACAGCATAGATCAAAAGAACTGATGTTTCCAAACTTATCATGGAAAAAAGGAGGGTAAGTTGCTCTTAAAAAGGGTTTTTCTTTTTCTTATTTACTAGTGTTCATATTATCCTGGTTCGTGTCAGCCATTATCCTCTAGTAGTATCACGATCACTCAAACATTGACTTCTTTTTAAAGGCTCATCACCTATATGTAAATTTTAACTTCCTTCCTTAAAATGCTAATGGACTATATTTTACAGTATATTTTTGTTGTTTATAAAAATGAATCTTTGATAATAAAGCTGATTTGCTCTACCAGTGTGTCAAAATGCTTTGTAGCTTCTGTGTTGGGCTTTGATGAACAAATGCTAGTAAACAGATCTCTGTGTTGGAAACTTTGCAAAGTTATGTTGTAAACCAAAAGTTTTAGTAATAATCCATGTGAAGATGGAAGCTGCAGAGATATTTAAATAGATTTACTTGAAAAAGGGGACAGGATTTTTTTTTTCTTTTACAAGCTGCTAAAGTATCCTATAGTGCAGAAAAAAGAAATTTAGTCTTAACAGACAAGAGAATAAACAATGTGGAGTTTTTAAGGGAGGAGATTATATATAATTATCTATAGGTTTAGGGAGCATATGGTAATCTAGAACAACGTGGGCTTCAGTTTTATCTCTCAGGTTAGGTGGAGAACAGAAATAAACATATGCTAACTTTGTAAGGTAGACAGTCTAAGATAAGATCTTCCCACATTAAGCAGGAACTCCAGAGGACTTTGCTTAAGTCAGAGTTAACTATGAGCAAAACAAAACAAAATCAAGAAAATTCAAATGAGAAACGTTGTAACTTGGTTGGAAAAGGAATGTGAGAAATGTTACTGGGCATTGAGTAAAGTATTATAAAATATTTTTTAAAATGTCCCAGAGAAGTTGTGATTGTGGACTGGCATACATGTGGATTTTCTTCTTCTTCACTTGAACCAGGGTTCAAGGAAACTACAAGCCTTTTCTTGGTTTGTGATACAGGTAGATTGCCGCACCCCCTAGTGCTAAATAGTAACAACTGCAAATTCTCTAGCACAAACCTTGATCTGCCTTTTAGGTCTAAAAGCAGCTTTTCAAATAATTTCATGAGAGCAGTAAAAATACAGAGTAAAAACTAATTGGGTATCACGAATAAAATGCATCTGAGTGAAAAATAGGGTAAACAAACTTGAAAAGTTACCAGATTTTGGAAGTGTCAAATATAAACCAAGCATTTCAAAAATTTTATTTATAAGATTTAAAGAAGAGAAAGATAAGCCTTAAAATATCTTCAAGGTATAAGAACAAAAAAATTATGTAGCAGAGTTTTTAAAATATCAACTTTAATTTCTAGATATTATAAATAAATAAAATTTAAAACTTAGTATGTATAATTGTACCAGATGAAGCACAGCTAAAGAGATAATCAGTGACTTGGAAGGTGGGAAATAGTACCTAGAATGTACTACGGAGATGAATTAGAATTCCTGGAAGTAATGACAAACACTAATGCACAATCCAGATTCAAGGAATCAGCAAATCTGCGGCAAATTAGAGAGAGAGAGAGAGAAACTGGGAATAGTGAAACCAGAGAATATTTATGCAAATAAAATTAAAACAAAAATAGGTAGAAAAAATGGGAAGGAACCTTCGAAAAAACTGATGACAAATTCATCAGTAGATATAGGAAGCAGGAAGACAGGAGAATGGTATCATTAACAGGCTAAAAGAAGAAAAATGTGGAGTGAAAACACCAACAAATCCAAAAGAAGGAATGGAAGGAGAAAGGAAGAAACAGCAGGTGGAACATGTGTGAAGGACAAAGTAGTATCAGTAGTTAGATTATATCTAAGGAAACCTAGTGTCCACTTTAAAAATAAAGACCTCAAAGTGAATTAAAAAGGATGGCATATGATCTACCAGAGTCACATCTGAAACACAGATACAGAAAATATGAAATAAAGAATAAGTACTATATTTGTGTAAATACTAATTAAGTAAAATTAATATGGTTCTATTACTAACAGAACTAGGTAAACAATAAGGTCAATTATTTTGATTGCCCAAAAAATAAAATGCACATTGTCAAAATTTGTGACACTAACATAAAGGTATATGGAGAAACATAAGTGAAAAATTTTAAATATTTTTATCAATAAATATAGGAAATATTCACAAAAATTATGAAATATATAGAACATTGAAATAAGAAAACCATATCATAGACTAGATACTTCTATTACTATCTCCACATATATTTATGTATACTATGTAAATTGTACATAAATGTAATAAAGATATATGCAAATATATATTTGAATATGCATATACACATATAAATGCTCTATCTCGTAACTGGAGAGAATACATAATTTTTTTAAGCACACTTGGAACTGTTATAAAAATTGACCTTTTTCTGGGTCATAAATTGAATCTTACCTAAGAGTTAAGAACAGAAGTAATGGCAATTAAACTAGAATAAAACAGAAAAAAGATAACTAGAAGAATCTCTATTTATTTGGAAATCAGATATTTAGACTTCTATGTAATCTTGGTGTCAAAGAGGAAAGCAAGAAAAAATTAGTTGAATGATAATGACAATTGAAATTTTAGTTCAAATCAAGACTTGTGGAAGGCAGCTACAGTCACACAAAAGTATAAGCTTTATATACATATTTATAATTTTGTATGTATTTATGTGAAGTTTTTAAATATATTTGTATGTATGAAATTATATGTAAAGAGAGGGAGAGGAAAGAGAAAAAGATAATTGGGAATTAATGGATTAAATTAATCCATCTCATGCAGTAGAAGCAGAACAAGCAAGATCAAAAATAGAAGCAAAATTATTACAATAGAGAACACACAATAAACAGAATCATAAAAGACAAATGTTGCTTTTTAAAAAGGCTGTTTAAACTCATTATCCATCAGTTTAGACTAATAATAAGAAAATAGAGAAGTCCCAAAACTTAACTAAATAGTGACATAGCTCCTGATCCTAAATATACTGCAGAAATATTATTAGGATAATATAAAAAACCTTTTAGTAATATACACACATATACATGTGTATGTGTATATATATATATATACATATATATATATATATATATATTAAGAAATTAAATCATTAATCAAAAGCCTTCCCACAAAGAAACTCCAGTCCCAGAAGGCTTCATTAATAAGTTCTGCCAAACATTCAAAGAAGTAATTCCTTCTTTTCAAAGACTGAGACTAGAAATAAAGAGAACACCCCCTAAATCATTTTGTGAGGTTAGTACAACCTTGATGAAAACTTGGACAAGGGTATTTCAGGAAAACTAAAATACATGCTACTCTGACTCATGAATATAGATGCAAAACTCCTGAACAAAATATTAGCAAATGAAAATCAGAAATATCTAAAAAACAATAATATCTCCTCTTCTGCTAAAGAACCAAAAGTTTACTCCAATTCTATTGTGACAATAACCACTTGGAGTTAGCAGACATCCCAAGTTTAAAAGGCAGGGTCCCCTCCCTTATTGCAGACATCAGCAACACTAGGGGTTCCCAAGTCTTCTAAACTCATGCTTTTGACCAACTGGCTATAAATTCAAGGCTTCCTCAACCCTCTCAGTTTTAGTTATTATTTAGAATGCCTCACAGAACTAAGGAAAGTGCTAGACTTACAATTATGATTTTTAATGACGTTTACAGACCAGAAGATGATGAAATGCATGTGGCGGAGAGGAGGTTGGTTTATTGTTAAATCAATCAATGTAATTGCTGCAATAATAGATCAAAGAGAAAAATTTTATAATTTTCTTTAAAAAATTTTCATTCATGATAGATTTAATTTTCACATACAATGAAATTCTTAGAAAGTCAGAACCTAAGGAAAGTCATTCTAGACAGTTCCTAGGATCATGCACAGTTTATACAAATGGTCAGTAAGAACCATACTTTCTATGTGCCTTTTCTCCTGTTCTTCATACTGTTCTGTTTTTGACCTTTTTTGTCTCTTACCAAGACTACCTGAATTCCCTTTTTGTTGTCCTGTTTTCATTTAATGTGGCTCATCTTCACTTCATCCTTCAAACTTTCTAGTATATTATTCTGTTCAGTTTATACACTAACTCAATATTTTCCACTAACTTTTCAGGGTCTACAGTATAAAATTTGGAAATGCTGGGGCTCCCTATACTGTTGGACAAATAATCTTCCCTCTCATGAATTCTAAGTCAGAGGCATCCAACTTCCAAATGCAAAAGCTGTTAAGCTTAGTTGAATTTGAGGAAGCTGCAATGATTAATAGCAAAAAGGGTAATAGCTTCCATTTGTACAACATGTGACACTGTGAAGTAATCATATTTGTACTACATTTTATTTTATGAGAGCAACTATTATTATGCCTCATTTCTTGATGAGGTAACTGGAGACATAAGTGAATTGTCCAACTAAATGGCAAACTAGGAGTAGAACTTAGCTGGTGGCCTCATTGTGCTCTTTTTAATTTGAGTAACATTCTCAGTAAAAATTTTGCCTCAAAAAGTTATTCCTCAATATTTCTTAACTACAGACACTTTGACTCCTCTGCTTGGTTTGTTCGACTTTTCTCTTGACCATTCTCCTGTCATCACTGGTTACTGGACTCTTCCTTTTGCTCATCTTTCTTGCCCATGCATGTGCCAGAAGAATGTGGAATAGTAAGGATATGGCAGCAGTTTGTTCTGCTCTTTATTCTCTCTCCCTTAGCTTGGCACTGGAACAATAAGTGTTTTATTAATATTCACTCTGAATGATCTATATAATATGTCCATGGTTACATTGCTAATAGACAACTAGATCAGGTCAACAATAAACAAGCAAAAAGAGAAAACATTCTTACCAATACAAGAATGTTGGTTTAAAATAAATTGATTAAATAATATCTCTGAAAGGCATTTATTATCTTCTATTGAATTCATACTGTTTAAGTACAATTTCCTGACCTTTAAGCCTAAGAATAGTTTATAAAATTTAAATATACCCAAGGGAGGTAAGTTCATACTTACAGTCATTGTGGGCTGGTTTCACGTTTCTGAACTAGCTATTTTCATAGCATACTGACATTATCTCTTCTAATATTTTGATAATCAATGTGGCAGACTCTCCTTGCATTATTACAGAAATTTTCAAACATGTACCTAATTAACATTTGAACTTTGATTGATTGCTTATTGCCCAAAGTATGCACTTCAAAAGCTCAAGCCATTTTAGTTACTTCCATGATCTTCAGTGTTTTCAATGGTTTGCTGCCAACTATTTAAATTGGATATCGTTGCATTTTCCAAATGGTAGAAAATAAAAATAGACATGCAAAGTGTAAACTTTCTGTAAATGCTTTGTTATACAAAGTGACACACAGAATTGTCTATGAAGTACATTAAGTAAAGTTGGATTGTATGTATTTTTAAAGAGAAAACATGAGAATTAATTTACTGAAAAACCCCATAGGAAGTAACTATATGTCACAGGTGCCAAATTAGAAATCTCCAGTTTATAAGATCATAACCCCTAGAGGAATATTTATCTGTATGTTTACTTAATATCTAACAGCATGTGAAATTTATTTATTAATATGCCTGCAGGTTTCTCTCTAATCCCACTTCTCAAAGATGCACATACATAGATATAAAGCCAGGAGGGGGTGAATTGCCCTGGAACAGTTTCCATCTAAGCTGAAAAATATGGTTATAATGGGAATAGCTAAAGTTGTTCTCTTCCTGACTTGAACATTTATACAGACCCAAGTAAAATATGTGGACAAATTCAAAAGTTGTATCTTCCATTGGAACCACACACTTGGTCCAATCTAAGGCAACATCATACTCTCTTTGATTAAAATTTGACTATAAGACCTCTTTTATTATTCTTTCAATTATAGCCTATTTATGTTTCTCTACTTCTTTTGAATACTCTACATGGTTAGAAATCTTGTGATAATCTGTTTTAATATATAGCAAATTGCGTTTTTATGTTGGTATCCACCAAATATTTGTTAAGGGTATTTAATTTAAATTTAATTATATTTGCATATATGAAAACTTAAATTGGTAAACTAATTAGTAAGTATAATTATATTCAAAAGGAAGAACAAACATTTTTAATTGGTCAAGATACAAGTTTTTAAAAGTTTTAGAGTGGAATTTTTCAAGGCATTTTTATTTTTCAAGAAAAACTATGATACATGATTGTATTAAAAACTTAATTTTTATCTATACAAAATAAAGTGCAGATCAAAGCAATGCTCTGAATATGTAAGCCCAAACACATTTGCTTCATTTTTTTTTTTTTATCAATTTGAGATACAACTATTGACCTGACTTTATCTATGCAATGTTTGGGATTAGGTGTGTGACTTAGTGGTAGAGCATTTGCCTAGCATGCACAGGGTACTGGGTTTGATCTCCAGTACAGAGGGGCAGAAAAGAGGATGATGGTGATGTATGTGGGAGAAAATAATGAAAAATTGGACCAGATTATAAGTAGCTTTGAATTCCAAGGTGAAGATTTTGGCTATTCTTTCATAGGCAATGCTAAATTTTAAAGGAAAAGAGTTATAATACCTTGCTTTCATTGGAGATGAGAAGAGGATTGAGAACGGAATCTTAGAGTAGTGTTTTCCAAATACTTTGTGTTATGCAAAGAATATGTGCAAGGTCCACTGGGCTGCACCAATAAGACTGTCCATGGCTGTGGACTACCAGCTCCTGGGTCTGCTTCTCCCTGTCCCAGCAGTATCTTCTCTCCCACTTGAACCCATCAGCTCTACAGCAATGTGCCTGGTATTCCTGGTGGGAGAAGCCTAACCTTAGGCAAAGAAAGGAGGGGAGAAGAGTTAATAAAGAAAACAGAGAAACATGAGAAAAAAAAGGAAGAACAGAAGCCAAAGAGTATGGTATCATAAATCAGTGAGGGAGAACTTTTATTAAAGAAGGAAAGAACCCAAAGGACTTGATTACTATTGAAAAATCAGATTTCACAGTAGCTAAGAAGAGAGCATTGGATGGGACTTGGTCCTGCCCCATCACCTGCTAGAAAGCCACTTGAGAAGCACAGTGGGTGTGGAAGTCAGATCCAGCACTGTTTGGGAGGGTGTAAAAAAACTCAGTGGGAGTTTCTGAGGAGAACAATGGCTGGAAAGGGTGCTAAGGTTCTTTGGGCAATGGAAGATCTGCCTGAGCATGTGTACAGACTCAGGAGAGAATGGGACTAAAACCAAGAGACAAGAGGAAATCACTGACAAAGAAAAATTTGGGCAACTGAGAGAGAATGGAATAAAATGCATTAGTGAATGATTAACCTTGGCACATTAAGAATGTTCTTTCCTTTTAATGAGAAAATGGAGGAAAGTATGGGTGAAAAGAGAAGAAGAGTTTGAAGAGGACTAAAGAAATGTGAACAGATTCTCACCTACCAGCTTTTGTGTTCTCTGTAAAATAGAATGTAAGAATGATGGTAATCATTCAACAATTCCTACTGGGAAAAAGGACAGGTGACAAGGTAGAATGAGGACAGGGTCACGAGTCCATCAATCATGTTCCAACACCTCGCTCAACTTTGTGCTGTAGGGGATATAAAATATGTATGATGTGATTCCTGCTCTCATAGGTAAATGCACACACAACAATCTATGAAGATGAGGGCATCTTACGGAGTTAAACTATGATTTGCTGAAAAATATAACAACAATCCTCGGGAGTGGGGGAGAGGAGGTGGAGAAGGAAGTGAAAAAGGTTTTGTGCATTACTTGGATGAAAAGAGAACAGATTATAGAAAGAAGCAGAATCCAGGTGAGGATAATGCACTCACCAGTTAGTGGAGAGATCATCAGATAGCAGAGGAAGTGAGTGATGAGGAGAGAAAGGTAACGTGACTGGATAAATAGGAAGGGACCAGAGCGTAGTGTCTGTAGGAAGGATGGCGATGCATGAAGATTAATTAGGTATTTACATGCAGAATGGAGGAGAGCGTGGAGATAATAGAGGTAGAAAAATAATGAGACAGGAAACTGTTGCAGCAAACCAGATGCAAGGCTACGCAAGAGTTCTGCCAGTGCCAGAATGCAGAGAGGGGATGAATCTGAGAGATATTCTGAAGGAAGATTTGCTAAAATAATGTGACAGATTGGATATTGATCGGAGGAAGAACAGAGTAAACTGTGCTTTTAAGTTTTTACTTCTGGGAGACAGAAAAATGATGCTGGTGCTGAAATGAAACATGTGGGCAAGCAAGGCAGCTTGGGGTTTTTTGAAGTTTGGGGCAGCAGCAATGAAGACTGTTGGTGGGTTTTTGGTATTTCAAGTCCATGGCAAGAAAGTCTAGGGGTTTATAATTTGGATTATTGCAATGAGGTCATAAAGGTAGCCCTGGGAAAGGATTGGCTCGCTAAGGATGTGCAAGGTGGGACAGAGGGTCAGAGAGTTAGGGTCTGAGTCTCTAGGGACACTTTCATTCAAGAGCAGGAAGTTGACCTTGATGAGAAGGGAAATAACTGGTCAGAGACTATGAGGGAATGAATAAATTGGCAAGTTCTGAAACAACAGAGGGTAGAAAACTTCAAGGAGCAAAGGGTTTAACTGCAGTTAAGGTTGTGGAGAAAGAGCACTATAAAAGTTTATTGAATCTGACGAACAGGACATGATTTGAAGGTTTCCAGAAATCAGTTTTAGCAAAGTTATAGGAGTTGAAGAGAATGAAAGCACAGGGTAAATACAGTGTATAAATATTGTCTATTATTTCAGAAGAGAGCATATTAGAATTTCTAAGAGAGTCCTAAGGAAGTGCTGTAGTGATCCTCCCTGAAATTGATGGAGTGTTGCTCAAGACCCCACTGGCCCTGACCCTTCCACCCTTCCAGTCATCCAGGAGACTCCATTTCATTATGTGTGTGTGTGTGTGTGTGTGTGTGTGTGTGTGTGTGTTCACAAGAACATAAATGTAAGTGTTCTATGTAATATTTTATTTGAAGAGAGGCTTATGCTAAAATAAAAATTAATCTGCTCCAGAAGTTTGGCAATTAAAAAGACAAAAATACTAGATGGGTGCTAGAAAGGATAACAGGTTAATTTTAAAACAAGATATTAATAACTCCCAATATGTTAGAGAAAACTGGCTGTGGATTTCTGTGTCTACATTTTTAATCTTGGCTCTGTTTGCTAGCTGTGTGTATAAGCCACTTAACCTCTTTTAACTTTGGTCTTCTGTCTAAAATGTGCACAATGGTTTTCCCTACATAGTTTGGTTCCTAGGATTAACCAGGAGGTGGCAAGGGTCCTAGTTTCTTTTGTCTCTAATTTCCATTTTGGCAAGTGTCATTTTCATAAACATGCCTTTAGTTATACACAAATGGAAAGTTCATGTGCTATAATTATACATAAGCTCTGTCTTGAGCTCTTATTCCTATTGGCAGGAAACTTGGTCATTTCCAGGTGAACTCAACAGTTTTGTTTCTAAGAAATTTCAGGTTTGGGGCCAAGTAAACTCACAATTGATCTCTTCCTGTGTTTTCCCCAGTGTAGTGTCACGGACCTCAGGAATGCTTCTTGGATTCTGAGCCAGGCATTTAGTCTTTGCTCAACTTGGCATTCCTGGCATCCAGTGAGATTTCCCCTCTTGTCCACTCCTGGAGTACTTGTCTTCCACAGAGGTACTGGGAATGCATGGACATGTCCTCCTGGACAGCCTGTGCTTCACCTTGCCTGTGCTGCATGTCTTCTTCTTACCTTGACCAAGAGTGTCCTGTGTCTTCACCAGGTCCTTCTCCTAGCTAAAATGTATTCACCCTTTCAGAGACAGCTGAAGGTGTGGTTTTCTCCTGGCAGCACACTGAGGTCTTCATCTGCTTCAGAGATGGCCCTTAGTCCTCCTAGAATTGGCACCTCATATGTAGTTATAGCACCTCTGCCTCTCAGGTTCAGTACAGACACTTCTTCCAAGATACCTTGTCCTTCCAGATACATTATGGGAAATTAAAATCTGCTCTTGAATTTATGAACCTAGCTGGGGTATCTCTATTTATCTTCTCTGGGAAACAACAGGAAAAGCGGGGAAGATTACAGAGAATGCAGAGATTTCTTAGAAACCTACACTGATGCTCAAATTCCATTGGTCTTGCTCTTCTTATCCTGCCCTGCACTCACTCTGTCCCTACAGCCTACAACATATCTTTCTAGTATGGGAAAAAACCCTTGTTGCACCTGGTCATGAATATTTACAAAACTTTTCTGCATTCATCCTGGGTCTACAGTAGGTGAAATGTCTTTTGATGTTTTGCTACCTTAGCAATCGACTTGTAACTTGGCCTTCAATAGCGCTGGATGGGTTGGTTTAACAAGAGCTTGACAGGGTGTTCTAGAGAGACTGACACCAAGTCCGATGCCCAGCAATGGCCCTGAAGCCTTCTACTCAAATACTGTGGCTTTATTTTGTTTTGTTTGTTTTTACATTAGTCTACTCACACAGTCATGGCTCAGGAGGGAAATGAATTAATTCAGATCTGGGAGATTTGAAAGGTAATTCGTTACAGGTAACGATAAGGGTATTACAGTAGCACAGGTCATTCTGTCCCCCTGGTCCTGTCATTCTAGCACTATTTGGTCTCTTTCTAAACTTTTTTAAACACAGATATACTGATAATTACTCAAAATGGAATATATCAGTGGGATTGCTCTCACTGCAGTAATAGTTTCCCGGTATAGTCATTTGAACCTCTGTATCAGCATCCTCAGAAAGGAATATAGAAATTGGAAGTTATTTTTTAGCTTTCTTGCCTATCCTCAGAAACTCTGATGATGGAGAAAAGAAAAAAAAATGAATTTGATCTGTGGAAATTTTTCTTGAAATTTTTCTGACACTATTCTCTCTCTTTTTCTCTGTCTGTCTGTCTCTCTCTCTCTCTCTCTCTCTCTCTCTCTCACACACACACACACACACACACACACACACACACACACCCTTATACACACATACTCTCCTTCCCAAGTGTTTAAGCAGTATAGAACCCTCAGGTTCTTACGGTAGTATAGTCCTGAGAGCAAATCTCTATTGGGTTCAGCCAAATTCTGGTTGTCTGAAAGTTTGCTGGTTCACCGGGGGTGGGGCGTTGGGTTATATATTTTGTATCTGGAGAGTGGAGTCTCTGCTTTCTGATCACCGTGTGAGCTGCTTCCCTCCACTACTCCACTATACTCTTCTGCCATGATGTTCAGCCTCACCTGGAGTCTGGAGGAATGGAGCCTGCTGTCTATGGATTGAGACCTCTGAAACCATAAGCCCCTAAATAAACCTTTCCTCCTCTACAGTTGTTCTGGTGAGGTCTTTCAGTGACAGCGGTGAAGAAGCTGACTAAAATAGGACTTGTATGGAAGAGAGGTCACATGGTGAGAGATAAAGCCAAACTTTCTTTATGACAACCTGCTCTTGCAGTGACTAATCTCTTCTCAGGAGAATTAATTCAATCTCATAAGAAAATATTAATCCTTCATAAGGGCCACACCACATTTCCACGCTGTCACATTGGAGACCGAGACTTGATGTGAGTTTTAATGGGAAAAATTGTACTCAGATCATAGTACCAACTAACAAAAACTAAGTTGATGATTTCTTATACGTCTCTCTATATGAACTCTTCATCCAAATGCACAGATTTTTTTCTAACTAATAAGGATATTGCTCTATGAAGACTTTCAGATCTCTTTTTTATTATTGTTCCAGACTTTTGGGAAAACATGAGAATATAACATGAACTTCCTAGATTTTTTCTTCCTCATGGAGAAGTAATCTATTTCAACTCATATGTTTTGACTATTTGATTCCTATAAGGTTACTTACGTCTTTCTTAAAAGTACCACAAGTTAATGGAGGAAAGAACAAAGACACTGAAAGTCAGCCTCACCATGAAGGAATGGTGAAGTCACACATGCTTGTCCCCAGAAAACTAGGCTCACTTTCAAAGGAAACATTTGCACTTCCACAAGTGGAAGAAGATGTAAAAACCCACGAAAACTGGTTGTCAAGACTAAGTTACAACCAAGTGCTAAAGTCACACTGAAAAGTTTCACTCTTTCTTCAGAAGCAGCAGAAGACCCAAAGAACATGGACTTTGCTGTCAAACTGCAGTATTTTGCATTTTGCAGGGCACAAATAAAAACTAAAACCATCATGATGTACTGTCCCTGGGTTTTCCCTAGACAGAAGAAAAAGTTATTCATTTAGGTGTTCTAGGAAACACTTACTACTATAAGATAATATTTTGATCCTTACTTACCAAAACCCACAGTTTGTGCATCCGGATTTGATTTAGGAACATCTCCTTGTTGTACCCATTAGTCTAAAACTCTCATGTCATAAACCCCACCTGAATCCCAATTAGTTCTCTATCTTTCAATACTCAGCTTACCATTACCCTAATTAAACCCTAAAAACCTACACACACTCTTCTTTGATTCCACAGTTGAAAATGCAAGTGAGATTCTGTCAATGATGTTAGCTCTTACAGTATATCTAAGAACTAAACTTTATTCATCAATAGGTTCATCTTGTGGTCTTTTAAGTAGTTGGTGTTTAATTCAAACTGAATTTCAATTGCTTCTTTAGACAAGTAACTCAGTTAATTATATAGATAAAATATTCATAGTCCCAAGATTTCCCCACTAATATGTACATACATGGATTTCATAGTAACAGAAACAGAACTCATATGAATGGAGAGACAATACATTTATGAATAATACTCAAATGTTCTAAACTACCTTCATACATTTTATAACATGTTTATCGTGGTGTATTTCTAGGCTGCATACAGGAAAAGTCCTAGAGCTGGGCCCAGGTATGCTTAATGGGGTGTTCGCTAGTCTACAATTATTTCCTCTGTAATATTTGGTAATTTGATAACCTTCTTGGAGCTTCAATTTCTTCAGTAGTAAAATGGAGATAGTAACTGTGTCACAAAGTTATTGGGAGAGTTATAGGGGCTCATATAGGTAAAGATCCTAGAAAAATCCTAGTATGATATACAAATATATTTGGTGTTGTTTCCCTTCTTTTGCTGTATTTTCTTCTTTCAAATTGGTGGTGTCCCAGGAATGATGGTATGTGCCTGTAATCCTGACCATTAAGGAGGCTGAGGTAGGATGAATTATTGAGCCTGAGAGTTGGGGCCCAGACTGACACAAAATAAAATAAAAATATACATATAAGCATAAAATAAAAATAGAAATAAAATAAAACTAAAGGTGTTTCACATATCAAGAATAATAGAACTAGGTCAAATTTTTCAATATTTCTAGAAATATCCAGCCAATGTCCACTGTCTTTAAGTTTATACTCACTGTAGGAGAGGAAAGCAGAATTTCAGAAGTGACTGATGAGAAAGAAATAAAATATTCCAAGGCTCTTTAACTACTGGTAAATATCTTCTGTGTCTTTTTAGTCAAAAGCTATAAAATTTAATAATTTTTGTATTATTGATATTTCCTGTTACATGTATTATTATTTATAAACTATAAGAATTTGGACTCTACGTGACTGCTAAATCTCTTTACAAATTCTGAATAAGAATTTAACTTATTGCTGAGTGTAAGTTTTACTTCCTCTTGTTTGCCTTAATATGAGTTAATAGCCAATGGAAAATTTAAATATTCCTATGTTTTTGCATTCAAGTTTTAGACTAATTTTCATAGATAGAATTAGTGTTTCTTTCCCTCTCCATCCATTTTTATCCATCTGCCTCTTGCCATGAAATGCATGAATGCCTGATCCCATGTGTGTGCATGCGCATACACACACACACACACACACACACACACACATCTGTCTCTCTCCCCTTCCATTCATTCATGCCACTGACTTTTACAGAACCCATGCTCAGGCAGTCTGGACAGCAGCAATCTAAAGACAGATTCCATCAAGCTCCTATCTGTTAGAACCTGCAGTGCTTGCATTTGGATTCGATATCTAACAATAATGTGGTATTTTATAAACATTAGTGAGGATGATTTTGCACCGGTCAGCAAAGGTAAAAAATAGGTGCTTTGGGAAAACAAATAAAAAAGGAATTGGATCTGTCTCAATAAATTGCACAAATTGTAAATATCCCAAAGATGCAGCCGCTTACTCTGGCATAGGAAAATAAAGCTGACAATTATGCTTTAGAATGAATAGGTGAGTAATGCAACAGCTAAAAATGTTCTTTACAGTCATTCTTTTATTAAGTGCAGCACTGCACTTATTTATTAATCAAAGTTTCTGTTTCAGTTGCCTGTTCAATTCTGCAGGTATTATTTTAATAATGCCAATTAAGATTTACATTCTAGTCAGGATCCTTTTCCATTCTGGTTTGAGTTCTACAGATGTACTTGTTTCATCAATTTAAACATAGTTATAGAATAATTTTTCACAAATATTATAGTTAATAACATTAGTGCATTTATAAATTCTTCTCCTTAGTTTGTACACATTAAAATTTCATTTGAAATGAAAGAATATTTGACATTTAAATGGTGTTTCTTGTGCAGTTTGCACTGAAGTCCTAGAATGGGCCATATTTCATGGCATTGCATGAACTGGGCAGAGTCAGGAGCAATTTGAAGAGAATTCTGTCTGGTTCTAGCAAGAGAAAACTTAGTTTGATTATGTGCTACACATTCTCATTTGGTTTTAAAGATTAGAAACTAACGTTTTGCTTAGGCTAGGGTCTAAGCAGAGTTTTGTGTAATGGGAGAAGTGACAATCCTTTTAAGTTTTAGAGTTACATGTTTGTAATGCAGAGACTCTATGTACAGAAATTTGCCATTGCAGAATTGATAATTCAGGGTGTTGTTTTGACATGAATTAACCAAATTATCATATCACATAATTTTTTGTTCTCTTCTTTGAAGAGAGAGACCTAAAAATATGCTGCTTAAATCATCACTCAGGGCAAATGTAATATCTTAGTACTTTATTTACAGTTGTAAAAGTTCCAACAAATGTGAATGTGCAAAATAAATTTATTGCTGTATTTTAAGGGGCTCTCTCTTATTTTTGAATCTTTTCCAACATGTATCCTACATCAACCTTTTTTATTTCTTTGTGTCAGCATTTTTCATAAACTATAATGAAACTCTCTCTCATAAACCAAAGGGAAGAAATATTATGCTGTTGTGTGATGTTGGGTAGGAAATTGGTAGAATTCACCATTTGGAGTAATGTATTCTGGTTGATTAAAATGCTATTTTATTTCCTTTATGTCTTTAAAATAATGTTGAAAACATAAGAAAAAAATGGGAAACTTGGTACAATATTTGGTTGTTAATTTTAGTTGGGTTCAATTTTCAGTGAATATATTATTTTGAAATAATTTAGCCTTTAGTTTTATTAAATGTAATTTTCAAGACTCATGAGTCTGGTTTCAAATCAAAATCAAAGAAAAAATTAAATAAGTAGTTGATCAGTCTTTTCAGAAACACATTTATTGCTGCAAAACATGATCAAATGTATACATACTAAAATAGCTCTGCAACTTGATCCATGTATTTTAACTTCATATGCTATAACTTCTATCTTCTTTGTACCACCTATATATGTAATGAGCTTTTCTCTTCTTAACACATTTCTGAACTATATTTACATGTCTAGGACATATTTATTTTGTATCGTCAAGTGAAAGCACCAAAATACCTGTCCCAACTTTATGCACTTGATTGTAATATTTGTTGATGAGTTGTAATTATTCCAGTTTCAATGATAAGATAACCTATTTCGTCCTGTCAGGACCTCATTAAGATGAATAAGATTCATGTTTATAACAAATGTCCACTCTCTTCTGCCTTCTGGAATTTTTCTCATTTTTTCTTTATAACTATACCTCCTGACTTCTTCCAGCTGTGAACAAACAGGGGCATAGATAAACATCACTGATGAATGACCTTTGCCCAGATGTGATGGTAGGCAGATGACATTGCATTGAGCAAATGAAGAAACTGCTGCTTGGATCAGCACTCACTTAACAGGAAAGATCATTTCTCCTTCCTTGTTATTTAGCCAAGCATTTACTGTGGGGATTTTCAAAGACCTAGTATTAGGCCTTCTGTCAGAAAGTTGATGGTCATACACACATATCTAGAGAGCAAATAGTTTGAAGTCAAAGGGCATAATTCATTGCATTTATTCCATGCATGTTGTTAATTTAAGGTGTGTTTTCCATTTCAAAAGGTCAGGAAATATCAGTTTGATAGCTCATTCTTGTTATACCTAATATTTTCTTTACTCTACATGCAAACACATCCAAGAGCCCAAAAGGGGCAAAGGAAACTCATGTAAATTGCCTGATTTTTATTTGGTGTGGAAGCTAAACCTAACGGCTCTGCTCATCTAACTTCACAGAGAAACTATACATCACAGAAAGTTCTGCACTGCTGAATGGCCTGTAGGGCCTTAAAATTGTACAATAGAAGAGACATAAAGGAAGTATGAGGGTTGAAAGTAGAGATACACATATACTATGGTAAACATCCCCCTTTATTTTAGTTACCATCAATAGAGTGTTGGAGCTGACTCACCCTGGCTTGGGAGATCAAATTACAAACATCTTTTTCCAACTCTGAATTCAGTGACTTTATGTTGGTAAAGTGACATCAGCATGGTGGGACTATTTACACTATAAATACACAACAAAACAACTTTTTTTATTGTCTCTAGGAGCTAGTTGCTAATCATTTACAAGTATACAACTAGTTACATAATAATCTAAATTTACTGATTATTTTAATTTGATATACAATTTATAGGACTAATAATTTGTATTTGATACTGAGAGAAGATAACTATATATTATCCCAGATGATTTATAGCTATTTTCCTTTGCACAAGTAGATTTATTTATTTATTTATTTAATCTTATTTTTCTGATCTACTAATGTATCTTGGAAAATCTTCCTGAGTCACAAAATTACCTATTTTGTGTTGACAGCTGACATACAATCCATTGTACAACTGTACCAAAATGTATTTCCTCAAATATTTTTACGAGAAAAAATAAGTAGTTCTTACTATTCAGCTACTGTAGAGAACACACCACTGGCCATTGTTTTCACACTTGTACCTTTGTATAAGCTTCTTTTATATACTTAAACCATTGCGAAAATGCTAAGTCAACATCTAGATATTTTGATATTAACTAGATGTCATTAATTTGTATTCTTAAAATGGATTTGATATTGGATAGTGATCATGAAGTTGTGTTCTTAATGTACTTTTAGGTCTTTTTTTTAAAAAAAAACCTTTCAAGAAGATATTTCTGGGAGAAAGAAAAGATAACAAAGATGAAAAATATTCAGCATTTTTTCAAAGTTCAACAAATGATCATGAAGTACCTACTAATGTATAAAGTATTATGCTTAGAAGGTTCTAGACTCAATAATTAAAGACGGAAGACCTGTCCCATGGCCTTATGTAGCTTACATTGTGACAGGAGAACAAAAACAGATACAGTAAAATATTTTTAAGTCTCTCACTTCATAAATTCGTTAGGCCATTTCTTCTGTAATACTTTCTTGTGCTTTTCTCATGTGTTGTACTCAGATATGACCTAATCATTCTCTTTCTATCCTGGAAATTCCCTTTTGTTCTCTTATATATTGCATCTTGTCTTCCTCTTTCTTAGTTTCTTTCCTCATTTTTCATATAGCCCATCCTCCAATTGTTCTTTGAGAAAAGTACATTGAACATACAGCTTCGACACTTGGCTATGTTAAAATGTCACACTTTTATAGTATTTTTTAAAATTCATACTTCCTATATTTTGGGCTTAGTTAAAAATTCTGGTTAGAAATACATTTTTCTTAGAATTTTACAGGATTTGTTCCTTTATTTCTTAGCTTTCATTGTTTTTATTATTTCTTGTTGAGCAATCTAATGTAGCCTGAATTCTCTCTCTTAAAATAAAAATTTTAATTTCTTTATCTGAAGTGCTCTGCAATTTCATAATGAGATATCTTAAGTGGAAGATTTTCATTGATTTTTGCAGAGTATTTGATAGAACATTTCAATCTAGAAACTGACATTTTTCAGTTCTAGGAGCTGGAGTACCAAGAGCAGTCCATCAGAGTAGTTTTCTTCAGTGCAGGCAATAAAGAATTTCCTGAAGATAATTTAAAAATAGAATAGTGGCCTGTTATCTGCTAAAGATATAAGACCTCCAGGGAATACCTGAAACTCCTATATGTATATTATGTTTTTTCTATCAGCATATATATGTATATACATGATAAAATTTAATTTATAAATTAGGCAAAGCAAGAAATTAACAAACAACTAGTAATGAAAATAGCAATAATAACAATAAACTTTATTAAAATTTATGTGAATATTCTCTCTGGCTCTTATTGTACTATACTTTCATCCTTCTTGTGATATAAGATGACATAGGCTTATTAGTGATGAGATTCATGACTTAGGCATTATGATACAGTGTTAGGTTACTATATAAGGGGTACTTGAACACAATAGCTATAAAATCACATCAGTTACTCTGATAACTGAGATGGTTGCTAGATGACTAATGTGGGGGAGGGTAGCAAATACAGCATGGATACACGGGACAATGGAATGATTCATGTCCAGAACATTCATCATGCTTGCCTAGAATGATATGCAATTTGAAACATGAATTATTTATCTATGAAACTTTCCTTTTGATATTTTTGAACCACAATTGACAGTAGGCAACTGAAACAATAGCAAACAAAACTGTGAATAAGGTAGGACTACTATAATATTAAAGCTTTCTAACATATCATCTTTTGACTATAGTATACCAGCAATTATTTTCCCAAATCTATTATTCAAAGTTATAATCAGTTGCTGGGATTACTGTTTAGTTTTAATAATACATATATGTAAACTTCAAATTAGCACATGTTATATTACTTTCTTTATATTTAATGTTGTATTCTGCATGGAAATTACTGTGGAGAACTTCTAATTCTAGATCTTTCCCTTCTGTATAGCATGCCACATGGCTACACTCATTCATTTTGAGTGTGATTTTATAGCAGTTGGGAATCATTTGAGTGCTCTTTGGGTACATTTGTTATTTTCAGGCCCCTTTGTACTGTTTAACTGGAAGTTTCAGAATTAACAGTGATAGCATAATGATTGTGAAGATAAAGAAATTTAACTTGAATTGCTTTAATTCTATCATTTCATGTGAGCATTGGAGTTTTCAATTTGGAGTTTAGAATTTTATAAAGTAAAAGAGTATGATGTATGAGGTATAATTTTTCTATAATTGAAGATTTTAGTTCACATATTAGATATGTTAAAAATTTTAATTTAAATTAAAATTGATTCTCCAGTTTGAACTGTTATTTTTGTTAAAGCAAAATGAATCAAGAAAATAATGATTACTGACTAAAATATGTTGATTACAAGAAGGCAGAATTAAAAGGTGATCTATTCTAGAATTAAAAGGTGATCTATCTAAAAATCAGATAAACTAATTATGCCAATAATTTGAGGAAAGAGTTTTATATTATTTCCTTTGACTTTTTTTACTTGCATTTTATTTCTTCTTATCTCTTTTTCAGTTCTTCTTATTTGGAGGTTGGAACCCTGGGGTTATGCTCTAAAGTTCTTCTTTTTCTTATTTTATATTTTTTTCACTTTTTTCTTCACATACTTTAAGAAATACCTCTTCAACTTTTTATTCCTATCCTTGACATATTTTTAAAAACATTCTATTTCTTAGTGCTTAATTTATCCTCTGAATTTTTGAATTTTATTTTATTAACTGTATTTTGTTCTTGTTTTGGGGGCACTCAGCTGCTCAGCCACATCCCCAGCCCTATTTTGTATTTTATTTAGAGACGAGGCCTCACTGAGTTGCTTAGTACCTCACCTTTGCTCTGGCTGGCTTTGAACTCGTGATTTTCCTGCCTCAGCCTCCGAGTCACTGGGGTTACAGGCATGTGCCACCATGCCTAGCAGTAATCCTTGTTTTTTCACTCTCATTTAATATTGCAGTACTTAAAAAGCTAATTTTAGGATCAGCATGCATTGAGGAAAGTTTATTAATGGGTCTCACAAAAGGATAATGCAAAAAGAACACAACCGTTTTATTTGAAACATCAAATTGTAATACCTGTGGCCATTTCTCCTCAGTGGGTCAGTTTCCCCAAAGGAAATTCTTTAATCCTGTGCCAGTTGGAGTAGTGAAATAGAAAGATGGAATGTAGTATGAGGTCAAGCAGCTTTTGGAAAGCCTCAGGTGTGCATGGTGTTGGTGGTCTTTTTGCCATATGTGACTGGGTTAAAGAAACTGTCATCCTGGCTCTATAGAATTTCTAGTCTTCCATCTTCTGTCATGCTGTGCACTTTGGCAGTGGGAAGATCTAAAGTCCAAGTGCATATATACATTTTCAATAATCCATCTAACTTTACCTCCCTCTTCAACAGTCCCTACAGTTTCTGAGTTCTGGGGTGTAAATTGTTGGTTCCATAAGCCTTGAGGAAAATTCCAAATTGGATTTAGTTGTTTCTTTGGGCTGGAACAGCTACCAAGTGGTGAAAAATCGTGACTGGAAGGATGTCCAGAAGAATCACAGGCAGACAGATTACTGACAAGAAGTGAATAGCAAAAGGCATATGAGGAACATTTCCTGTGTCACCTTCATGGTCTATTGAAGAGGCTAACACAGAGCTGCTTGGCTCTGGAGAAAAGTGACTTGCAAATCTAGCTTCCACATCACAAAGCTCCCAATACGAGGATGGAGTTGAGGTTGAGACGATAACTTAATAAAAGGCATATTTATGCAATAACTTAATATGTAATCAAGGTAAAATGTGCATAAATGATGTGCATGTGTTCAGCTCAATGACTTTTGATAGATATATTTCATGTATACTCATGAAACCAATACCCTGTAGAAGGTATATAGTTTCCCATCACCCTCCCAAGTTCCTTTATACTTCTTTCAATCATTCCTACCTCCTATACGCGACTACTATTTTCATTTGCATTATAATTGATTCGTTTTATGAACTTTTGAACTTTTTTTTAGATGGGGTCTTGCCTTATTGTCCAGACTGATCTTGGACAGCTCTCCTGCATCAGCCTCCCAAGTAGCTGGGACAACAGGTATGCCTCATCATACCCAGCTATAACTTCTTATGAATGAAATCAAGATAATAAACACATTCTTATAACTTCCATTTTTAGACCAAGTTTTTTCTTGATTGTATGACCCTAGCTTATTATTTTGATTATAAATATTAAGATTTTTCTTGATTTTTCCATTATTAATAATACATTGAATAACTTTGTTTAGAAATTCATTATGAATCGTATTATAAACCACTTAACCATTACCCTTATAAATCTGGGACAGATTCCTTAAAAATACAGAAATTTTAAAAACTGACTTCTAATTTTAGACTTTTGATAAATATGGCCAAATTCCTTTACAGAAAAACTAAACCAACTGAATATAATCTATTACTCTTTTAAGTCAGGGAGACAACATTAATTAACCAAAAATATTAATATGGATTAAATGTATCTTATCATCCAAAAAAGCACAGCAGCTTTTAGTTCTGGTAATTTGTTGGGGTTTTGTTTGTGTGTTTGTTTTTTAGAACCCAGGGGTGCTCAGCTACTGAGCCACATCCCCAGCCTTTTGATTTTTTTTATTTTGAGACGGGGTTTACACTAAGTTACTTAGGTCCTCACTAAATTGCTGAGGCTAGCTTTGAACTTGAAATCCTTCTGTTTAAGCCTCCTGAGCCACTGAGATTATAGGCATAAGCACCATACCCACCTAGCTCTGGTGACTTTTAAGTCATGGCACTGGAAGACCTGATGGAAGATAAAAGGAAGAAGTCAGGCCCATGGAGTTCTGTTTATTGAGTGTTCTATGTGGAGGTGCTGAATGGGTGGTTGGTGAGCAGACCATCATCACAGATGAGTCTGTCTTCTTAATTATGTCCAGAGAAGATTTAAGTAAATTAAATTTGTAATTGCAAGACATAATGGAAGATGGGTTCATGATAATTTGGGAAAAGGTCTTCAGAATGTATGACCTACCTAAAATGCCCTCAAATAAGTTTCTGGGGTGGCTAAAATAAGTAATATAACTCTGATAGCTCCTGTTTCCCAATACTCACTGAATGAACACATGACCAAATGTAGTCTGTGCTTTTTCATCTGCCCTACATTGCCATCTTTAAATGCTTTTTGCTGTTGAACTACTTAGATATACAGATGACTCTGCTTATTATAGTCTCTGGGATATAATGACTTGTATCTATCAACTAACTCATATTGTGAAAAAAACTCTGAAAAAACATATTAAAGACACTTCTTTCATTTTATATTCTCTCATTCAATTCAGAATTTGAATCTGTAATAAATGTAACCTGAGAATCTAGATGAAGAGGGTATTTTATATACAAAGATCCTGGCTAACCTTCAGTAATTGTTCTCTGTTGACTTAGCAGAAGCATAGCTCCTCTGACTTTCTGTTTGGTCTCTTGGGACTAAGCTCTATAGGGATTACTTGAACTCTCACACTCAGAGCTCAAGTGGATGTTGTGTGTAAATGCAGAATGACATGGAACAATGAGGTCTTAGAGACCACTGGGGAAGAGCCCTGAGCTCAGAATTAGTTCGTTCCCAACAAGCCCTCTGAGCGCTCACCTAAGATGAAACTGTGACCCAGTGTAGTGCTCTGTAGGACAGAGACACAGCTTCATTGCTTCAATAGAGGATAATTATAGAAATTTCCTCAATATCACAAAAGCACTAGGAAGCTGCATTTTCCTGAAGGAGAGATCAGAATTCCATGTAAGTTGATGTAATACCAGATTTTTAATTATACCTTTCATCCTTTGAAAACAATAACGCTTCCTATAAAGATTTTCATACAAAAATATAAATACACATAATTATGTCAGTAGAAATATTTTGATACAGCTCTTTTTAATTTGGATTTTATCATCTTATTTTCCTCCTTTTGGACTTTAGTTTCATCAATGCACAGAACTGGATCAATGCCAGGATCAAGATTGGCACCTAATAAATGTTTGATTGATAGGTGAATTGATGGAATCTGCCAACCAAGAAAAACAATGACTGGTATGGCTTTAGTTAAGATGTCTTTCAAATGAGACATTTTTTGCCTATTCAATAAATTTTTAGCACTAATTTAAAAACTATCAAGGTTACTGAAGAGTAAGATTATTTCTAGTTCAAAGGAAGTCATGATTTCAGAAATAACATATGATGCCAAAAATTACTCAAGGAAATGTGCAGTGATTTGGTTTGCCCTATTCATTTAAGTACAATAAGGATAAATTCCTCACTGATCCTATAGCTACATTGGTATTTGATATAAAGTTTTCCTTAAAATTAAGATCAAAGTGTTTTACATATACATATATATAAAAATAACTATTATTTTAAAGGCTCCTCTATATTTAGTACAAATATTCTGCATGACCCATACAAACATCTATTAGGAAACTGTTTTGTTCAGTGTATTCATGAATTATCAGAAATTGGACATTAAAATTAAATCTAATAATTTAACAAATAGCATAAAGAAGAACATATAACAAGCACAATAAATGATAGAGAAAATGAAAGCAGTATTTCTATGATGAAAAAATACATGCATAAATTGATTGGCTCTGCTTGGTCTACTCCAGCTGGTGCCAGCACATTTCATATTATGATGATGTGCTGTAATGAAAACTTTGGAATATTTGGGGCATTCACCTATGTCTTTCTTTTCTCTTTCCCTTACATAATCCTGATCTTGTTTGTCCTGGTCTATCTTTGGTCCTCTGGACTTGGTTTTGGTAGATGTATAAACAAGACATGCATTTTGAAGAAATTGAGGTCCACTGAAAAATTTTAACTAATGTGATAATATTTGTTTTTTAAAATGATTTGTGTCCTTGCATTTAGGAAGTGTATTGTATGAGTACCTGAAGGCAGATTGATCAATTAAAAATTACCATAATGCTAAGTGGTAGTATTTGCAAAACCAGACTGCCAAACAAATAGGAAAGGAGAAAAGAAATGGATTCCAAAATGACTAAAGATTGTAAGATGAAAGTAAGCATTTTTTTTTCTTTTTGGTTATTTTTGGTTATTTTTTTTTTGCCTGTTTACATACCTATTTCAGATGGCAGCAGAACAGTGCCTAGCAAATAGAAAACATTTGGTGAATATTTACTGAAGGAATGAAAAAACGAATAGGTAACTTGGGTAACTACATGGACTATAGCGCCATAAATAAAAGTGGAGATAGAAAAGTGGGATCAGGTTAGGATGTGAGGAAAATGGAACTTTTAATTTTAGAAATCTTAAGTTTTCAGGAATTCATAAATATCAATTTAGAAGTTCTTCCTAGACATCTAAGTAAAGCAGTAATCTAGGTAAAACTATATGTTGAAGGAAGTTTTGGGCTGAAGGATTTGGGAGTTAGCATGTAGGATT
This sequence comes from Sciurus carolinensis, assembly GCF_902686445.1. Lineage (NCBI taxonomy): Eukaryota > Metazoa > Chordata > Mammalia > Rodentia > Sciuridae > Sciurus > Sciurus carolinensis. The sequence goes on from NC_062216.1 coordinate 84,150,331, forward strand.
TGTTTTAGTGGTGACTATGATTTATATTATCTTGAAGAATAAGAAAATTGCACATGAGCATAAGTGTTCCAGAAAGTAATAACATTGAGTGTCCAGTTTTGCAGAAATCCCAGGTAAAATTTTCAAGAAAGAAAATGTGAACAATATTATTCAATGCCCAATATAAGACCAATACATTTGTGTTAGTATATGGAAATAAAGAAGTTCATTCATTCATCCTTACATCTTAGTTCATTTAATGAGCTGACATTTTGACTATGTACCAGGCATTTGAGTTAGTCATTTTTCTGGGCATTTATTGGGGCTAACACATGTAAGACAGGCCTGTTTCCTTCACCCAAAGATTTTATAATCCAGTAAAATGGATAAAAACCATGGATAGTGAACTGTATTAATGATATCATTTGTTTTATTTGTAAGACTCAATAAAAAATACATTTTAGTAAGAAAAATGTTATATAATGGAGTTATTGAGGGATGGACAGGTCAGTTATGCAAGATAAAGGGGATAAAGAAATTTTTTTTTTCTCTAGGAAGAAAACTTAAGCTGAGTTGAAGCATGAGAAAAAACCAGTCATATACAGATTATATGGAAGAACATTCTGGGTTGAGGGAAAAATTAGTGCAAAGGCCCTTAACAGGAATGTACTTGGTGAGTTCCAGAAAATGAAGGGTTGGTGTGGATAGGAAAATTGTGGGCAAAGAAGTAAGTGATGGGAAATAGTGTCAGGGTTAGGTGTGAGTTCTATCATGTAGGGAATTACATGTCAAATTAAGGAAAATGAGTCTCATTCTAAGTGTAAGAGGATCCAAGGGAAAGCATTTTAATCATGATCACTAAGCTGTGATGAGGAGAAAGGCTTAAAGAGAGGTAAAACTGGAAACTGGGTAGAAAATTATCTAAATAAGATGGTGGTGGTTTGGACTAAATTGGTCCTGGTGGGAAAGGAGTGGAAAGGATATATTTGAGCTCCATTTTGAAATAGAGCTCACAATTTCAATAAATGTGAACTGAAGTCTAGATTCAATTAAAGCAATCTGACTGATATTTGAAAGCATATTTTCAAATGCCCAATTTGTAGTACTTTAAAGAAGTCATCAAATTGCCTAGCTGATCTGGGCAAGGGGCTCAGAAGGGAAACCATTGAAGACTAGTGGCGAAGAGGGGTGCCTGCTACTAGGAAGCTGGTTGAACAACTACGCTTGTTGATCAAAGGTCATCCTCACAAATGACTGAGTAGATGACCTTATACATGAAAATTTGAGGGGTTTTAGAATATAGTGTATTGCCATTTATCAGTACTATTTATCTATGGTTTGAAAAGTCCTGTCTCTATTCATCTGTGTTTTAATTGATCAGCTCCCACTCTCACTGGTTTCAAATATCATTTCAAAAAACCCTCCCTTAATCTCCCTACCCAATTTTCTTTCCTCATGTTGTTGGTGACTCAGGCAAGCCATTCAGGTACAATGCTGATAATTTCTCACTTCCTAAGTATAAGATATTCCATATTATACCTTTTTTCTTATCGTTCCTTATACACTCATTCTGATATGTTTTTTCTCCTGGTCAAGACCAAAATCTGCATCTTTGCTCTTAGCCCTATCACCTCATGTCCTTTTGGAGATACTGTTCCAACTGTCATCTCCTCTCCCTCTGTCTTTAGGTGCCACACTTTACCCTCTTCTGCTCCTCCAACAATAATTAAGTTCTACTACTACTATGACCTCTCTCCTTAATTCAATCAGTTCCTTTATGTTCATCTAAAAATTTTAAGGAATATCTATACTTACTTCATCTACAACCTGCTGTAATGCATTACCTTCTCAAAACCACAAAACCATGGTCTTGCTATGGCCAAAAAGAATTCCTAACTGTGAAATGTAATATCGTAGCTTGTAGCTCTTATTTTATCATTTTTTTGTTTTCTTTTGCTGCAACTTCTTGACTCTACAGAACATCTTTCTTCTATTGGAGGTTACTGAAATTATTCTATGCTCTGACACCAGAATTGAAATTTTCAGTCTCCTTTTTAGACACCTCTTTTAAAACATCCTTCAAGTGTTGGTTTTCCCATGACTTTTTTTTTTTTGATATATTTCTTTTAAAAATGTATACTTTATTAGGCATAAATTATATAAGCTATTTAGTAAGCTTTTAGAAAAGTCAACGAAGATAAAAATTAGGAAATATAGTGTTCTAATCTAAAAAAATCTATATTTTCTGTCATTATTTTACATAATATTTATTAAAGTTATTTAATGTTAAAATTTTATAATTTAAAAAGTCCTTTATTTATTTAGAACAAACTAAAAAAATAATTAAAAAGTCCTTTATTGTGAAGATAATTCTGTGGTCTGAGCCCCACAGTCAGGGATAAATCTGGAACTTCACATTGGATAAATCCAATTTCTTCTTGAGACACAAGTTCCCTTCTGTATTTCTAAAGCATGTTTCTATTATTTCTGTAGGGTGTGGTAGACTGTGAGACATTATCAAATCTGGTGATAACTTCCCTTAGAATGCTGTGAAATTGCAGAGAAGTGCAAGATAGTCCTGTGGATCTCAAGGCTGTGGGCACATGGGCCATGACTTCTTTTTTAACTTTGCACACATGTTTGGGTCAGCTTGTATAATATCAGCATTACAATTATCATATATATATATATATGATTAATACCCAAGTTATATGTTATCTTATTCTTGAAGCTTTAGATTTTTCAATAGACCTTACTATCTTAGTATATATTAATTATTTTTTCTCAATATCTGAACTTGATATCTGCTGTAAACTTGATATATTCTATATGTAGATACAAGCTCAAATGATGGCATGTACAGTGATTTTAGAGAGTAACTTAATTTCTCCCTTACCTGTCACTTACCACTGGCAGGAATTTATATTACAAATGTCTTGGCTTTGTTGCCTTCTTTCCAAACCTCAGAGTTTCAGGCCAGGCCCCTATTATCTCTAAGGGCTTCCTAAACATTGTTCAAAGCCACCTTCTTGCCTTGCCTGGCTTGTCTGTTCCATACCCAATCCCATTCCTCCTCTTCATTCAGAGCTTCTTCCCTGTCATGGTCTGCACATCAGGGTATCAGAGGCTTCCTTGGTTTGACTGTGTCTTTGATTCTACCTTTCTCCTTTGCTACTCTCTGCCTTCTTTGTGCTGCTATAAGCTAAATTGTCCTCCTCACAGAAACTCATTCATACGGTCACTTATGGTTTCTCTCTGCCTGTGAAACCACATCCCATTCTTCCCACTCTTCTTATGGGCCAGAGTTCCAGTATCATCTCCAAGACAGTTTTCCAGCATTTTCCATCTTATACAAGGTTTGCTGATGTGTCTTCTCTGTATTCCCTATAATTGCCTCTGTAGAACTGTATTTCTTTATTCACCACATTACAGATATGTAAAACACCCACACATACATGCACATCCATCCCCTTTCCACATGAGAGTAAAAGGATCTAGAGGGTAGATGTCATTCATTTCCCTGGAAATTTGCATACACTAGAATATGAAAGAGGCTCACAAATACCAATTCATTAAATATACAAAAAATGTATATATATGGTTGTTAGAGTTCTGGGTAAACAGTCTGCCCCAAATACCAAAACAAACACAACTCCTCTCTGAGTACTCTTTCATCCCTGCCCTTCTAAAAGGAAAGCCTCATTCTTTTACCCTACATTTTTATTTTGTGCTAATATCCTTGTGGGTGCAATGAGCATTTAGGGTCTGAAGGAAGAGCAGCTGGGGAAAGGAGATGGTCATGGGCAAGACTGTGACTCTCAGAGGTGTGTATGTGCCCTAAAAGCGACAGTACTGAAGGAAGAAACATTTGTTAAATCCTAGTGTGTGTAATGTGTGCTGGGTGTTGCCTGGTTCAGTAGATGACATGAGGGGACTACAGGGCCCCAATCACACTTTCACCTAGACTATTTTCTTCTTTACCATTTCATTCTTGAACAGAGTTCGAGAATATTGTTTATTTCTCTTTGATTGTTAGCCATTGAACATTAAATTTTAAGCAGCCCAAAAGGAATGTAATGCCCTACTTCTTTTGTCACTTTTTATATACAACTTTCTATAGAATTGTGGACTCAGTGATAGGCCAATAAAAAGAGGCCTCACAGATAGACACAGAGTGACTGACCAACTGATAGAAGGATCAGATGGTTCAAGTTTGGAGGACAGAGATAAGAGGCATGGGAATAAGAAAAATAAAAACAGAGCTGAGTAGCTGCACCTAAGAAATATATGCATACCTATTTTGGATGAAAAAGAGATCCTTAGTCCATGAACGGTTAGTCTTAAGTGTCTACACAAATCAATAAAAAATGTAGAGCCTGTGCTAGTTAATGTCTTCACAAAGACTCCAGTGCTCCCCCTTCCTAAGAAACACACACCACCATCAATGGCACTAATGTCATGTATTCTGTCTATTAAATTTAGAAAAGAATTGTTCTGTCTACCTGCATGAAAAATTCATTGCTTCCTGTATTGTAAGTGGCTTTGTGCTTAATACGGGTATATCTTACTTGTCAAATTGCTTTTTGGGTTAAGACTTTTTTTTTTAAATTCCCTACTTTTATTTATTATCTTATTACATTTTTAACTGTTGATGTTTATTTTTTATTTGACATTCAATGAATTTTCTCTGGGTCTGCCTTTTTAGTACTGGCTGATGTTTTATAACATATTGATTCCCAATATTTTAAACTGACCCACTGTTGATATGAGGATCACACTGGGAAGTAAGATGTTTACATCTCGCTATGAATAGCAGATAAATGAAATAATAAAGGTTGTCAAAAGCTGAGGAATAAAGTAAGCCAGGTTCTTGTTTGCTTTCAAGGATATATTGCTGTGGAGCTTAGAACCAGCTAACTTCATAATGCAGAAAAAGTGAAGTTGTTCTGGGTAACAGACTACTATTTTAGACTTTTGAAATATTAAAGCAAAATTTCATAAAAAAAAACTATTCAAAATAGAGTGCTTAATACTTGTCCATCACACAGTACTTTATTGGAAATAAAGTCCTTATTCTATCAGACTCTGGAGACTGACTATATATTCTCTCTCTGCTGCTTTTAGTTTGGTGGCCCGACCTTGAGCAAGTCACTTAGGCTGTCAGTGCCTTGAATTTCCTAGATATAAAATGCAAATAATAATAATAACACATATCTGATGGTTGTAGGGAGCAACAGAGATTAATGCCAGTAACCATTTAGAACAGTGCCCAATGCATAACTGTAATGAATGTTAGCCATTGTTATCACTATTGTAATTAGTAACAACAGAATTG